>NC_059359.1:15585272-15865878 GCF_019703515.2 Myxocyprinus asiaticus
TGTGATCAGTTGAATGCCACTTTGGTGAACTAAAGTACCAATTTCCTTTCGAAACAGCAAAATCTGTAAATTATTCCAAACTTTTGGCCGCCAGTGTGTGTGTGCGTGTGTGCGTGTGTGTGTGTGTGTATATATATATATATATATATATATATATATATATATCTTTCTCTCTTTCATTATCTTTTTCTCTCTAATTCTTGCTCTCTCTTCTACTCTCTGATACAATGGCACAACGCAAGGACTGAATGTGGGTGCGTTTACTGAAATTAGCTCCCACTAATCCTCCTCTTTTCTGGCTTGTGGAGGCGCAGCTCTATCGACAGCCTTTAATGTGAGTTTTGTGTTTGCCGCAGCCCTGTCAATCAAAAACGGGCTGGGAGTGGATTGATATGTGTGTGTGTGTGTGTGTGTGTGTGTGTTCACGTGTGTGTATAAGACTGAGGGATAGGCTTCTCATAGTCACCATCAGGCAGGCTTGCCACTGAAGCGTTCCTCCTGTGTATATAAAAAGCAAGCAATGGGATGCGGCTGACAGTTTCATTTTTGCTGTTAAACTCTCCTTACGCTTATCAGCTTAGTTTAAAAATTTTTTTGGAATAAATTGAGTAAACAGACACCTCCCCTGAGCTGAACATGAGGCTCTTAATAGAGTTTTTTTGTATTGTCGTTTTTGCTAATATCAGAGTTAAGTCGCTCTTGTTGTCTTTGGCCATGAGGAAAAAACTCTCATGATTCTGTTCTCCAGTTTTTGCTTTTATCCTATAATCCATTAGTTTTCAATGGGTTTTGCTTCTGTACCCAGATTTTACATTGGACATTTTTGCAAAATTGTTAGTTGTACAAAATGTAAATGTCATTATTATGTCCCAAATATTGAAATTAATTGGTACAACCATGAACTTCATTGGCCCAAAAAAAATGTTTTCTTGCTCTCAGTCCACAACATCAGTCAACATGTCTTGTCCTATCTCTCATTGTACATATAAATAAAAGTCACAAAATGGCAAAAATACAACTAAAAACAGGATCTGGTTGGCAATATGACTTAATATCTGTTTTCATTCTGTCTGTGCACAGGGTCCAGTTTTACATGTTGTATTCAATAACATTAATTTGATACCTAAAACTGTAAGAAATTGATTTGTGTTGAAAAGCTGAATTGTGTTTGTCTTTCAGAGGGGGTACTCTGCCAAGCACGAAGTGTGCCAGTTTCACTTTACTTCATGGCCTGAACACGGAGTCCCATACCACGCCACAGGTCTGCTAGCCTTCATTCGCCGGGTCAAAACTTCCACGCCACCTGATGCTGGACCTGTGGTGGTTCACTGCAGGTATAGAGCTCCTTATTCAACCTAACACCCATTTGAAATGCACTGTGTATGTCACAAGCCACATGTGTTGGTTGTATTATACACCACCAGCACACATTAGGGGAACTTCCCTTACAGTATAATACACTTTACATTAAACATTTTAAACTGTGTTCTCTTACAAAAAAGTACTTTATTCCAATACCACCAACTCATTTCTTTATTATTACTATTTTCCACATTTTAGAATAATACAGTAATAATCATCAAAAATATATAATATCACAAATGGGAACAGGGAATTATATAGTGACCAAAAGATTTTTCAAGCAATTTCAAACTATCTTATAAGATATAACTTGCGGTTACGGTAAGATTTGGTTCTGATTCCTTGTAAAGACTCTTTCTTAATGGATCCATTAAAGATGCTTTTAGTTCCTTTGAGAAATAAATATTTGGAAATAATAAATGCAATTAAATGCCTTTAACAGCATGTTACAAAATGACCATTTCATATTTGAACAGAACAGATTCTTGCAAAAGGTCTTTACACAAACTAATAATTTTTTTAATAAAATACCACTAATTGCAACAAAATGTGTTCTAAACTGTGACGTGCAGTGACGTGAACAGGAAAACATTGTGCCATGCACAGGCACATTCAGGATCCTTTTAGAAATTTACCTCACAGTTACTGTACTAACACTAACTATAGAAACTATGGTGTGTTACCAGATGTTATTACTATAATTATATTAAATATTGTATTGAAATATAATCAGAAAACAATTTGTTTTTCATTTATTTGTTTCTCTTTCTAAAATGAAAATCGAATGACCAGAAGGGTCCGTGTACTTTTGCGTCCATTCCTTTTTCTTTTTTAACCCAAAAATGAAAAACTAAAAAAGTTTTTTTTTTTCTTTATTGGTTTTAACACTGATAAATAAAATAAGCAGATACAAACTCATTTCCTGTTGACCATTTCATTTTCTATTTAAAAAGGAATAAACGAGATTGGGGGGAAAGGCTCAATTTTTGTTTTCCTTCAGAGTTTAAAAAAATGTATTTATGCCTTGAATATTTGATACACACATGTGAGCGGCACTGAAACGCCCTTTCATCTGATTGGTCAACTTGCCCCATCTTCTATATCCTACTGCCTTCAGCTAGAGTTAGAGTTGGGATCGCTCTGCTAATATTTCTAAATTTTCATTAAATATCGTCTCGAACCACCACTAACTGTAAGCTATGCATGCCATATGTATTAGAATCTTGCTGCTTGGCACATCATGGTGTTGTTGCGAGGTGTTGCCTCTAATGGATGACGCGTGAGATATCGCAAGCCACATCACTTGGCCATATGCTGACTGGGAGTTGGTCTATTATTTATTATTTGTATTTTTAATAACATTGTATGATTTTGTAGTGACTGTAGTGCCGCATCCCATGGATAAATGTAATTTAAAAAAGTTGCGTCACTTTGTATAAAAGCCCCACGAGTTAATATGAGTTAACACAAGTTAATTTATTTTTGACATTTAATAATATATTTACTAAATGTTCATTCAGGCTGAGGCAATTACATGAGCAGCACAATCTATCAACAATTTACAGCTTGCAGAAATTAACATTGCACTTACGGAGATAGGGTGAACAGACGTCCCAATAACAGGGACAGTCCTGATTTTATATGCCGTGTCCCACGTCCTGACAGACCAGTCGGGATGCCTTGTGTCCGAATCTTAGCCATTAAAATTTTATGTCCACTCCAATCCATGTTCATGATGCCTAAACATTAATTTAGCATTCGCTTTTATTCAAAGCAACAGAACTTTTTTTTAATTACATTTATCAGTGGGACATGAATACGCAGGTACTGCTAAATCATACATTGTTATTAAAAATAAAAATAATATATAATAGACCAACTCCCAGTCAGCATATTGCCAAGTGATATGGCTTGCGATCTCACACACATCGCCCATTAAGAGGCAACAACACCATGATGTGCCAAGCAACAAGTTTCTAATACATATAGCAAGCATAGTTTACAGTCAGTGGTGGTTCGGGTCGGGTAGGGTTGCAACGGTATGAGATTTTCACGGTACAATAACCGTCTCAGAAATATCACGGTTTCATGGTATCACGGTATACGCGATTACACAATTATTATTATCAGTTACAATGAACCATAAAGGAGTAAAAACAGAAGGGTTTTTTTTTTTTTTTTTTGGTTGAATAAACGCTTTATTATAATTGAAACTTGAAACCATTTTTTTTAATTGAAGTATGTGAAAAAAAAGTCTCCCTTTTGAAAATAAATAGAATAAATAAGAAAGCTAACAGAATTAAAATAATAAACCGAATTGTAAACATGATAAAAAAAAATAGCATGTTAGTTTACATGTTAGCATAGCATGTTAAATTAACTACTAAATGAAAACTAACATCAGCTGTGTGAGCTTTTAAAGTAATGTCCTATGAACATTAACAATTAACATATACTGTAGGTGCACGACAGCGCAGCCAGACTGCTCCTGTCTATACCTTTAACTCAGTGGTTCTCAACTGGTTTTGCTTCAGGACCCAGATTTTACATTGGAAATCAAGTGGCGACCCACCATAGTAAAAACGTAACCTGTATTTAATGTATCCTGGATCGCATTTCCTTTTATGTTGCATAGTTTTGTTCATGGTTTTCAAGTACAAGGACATGCATCAGGTGACATTATTTTTGTTGTTGACGTCAACAACAAAAGCAACAGGAAGATTTCTCTCCCCCTTTTAAAAATTGAAGAGCATATTTACTTATATGAGCCCATTATTATCCTGTTTGTTTCTAATTTCAAACATAATTCAAACAGAACATACATATTACACAGGAGGAAAGGCTCCTCATTACCATGGTTAGGTTAGTGTAGCTAGTCTTAAATAATAGTAATAATAATAATAAAAATTGTATTTATGAAAAAACTTATACTAGCTGAAACACATCTTGAAACTTTAACTACAACTGCCACTGTTGATATAAAATGAGGTCTAACAGATTCTACCTTTAGATTATTTCATATGAAACTATAACATTTAGTCAAAATATAACACTTAATTTTAATCATGTAAAATCATGAAACAATTTTGTAAAGGTGATGATGTATAATGCAAAGAAAATAACGCATAGCACAGTGTTGCTCTTTTCCTCCTCAGTGCTGTTTGGCATGTCAAGGCTGCCTACTGTTTGAGAGGTTCGACATCCTCTGTAACGCTTTAAACTAGAAAAGTCTCACTAGAATTGAAATTGGTCACATCAGTTTTGAGGTCTGCAATATCGAGGGAAGCCCGGTTGTTGCACGCGCGCGCCAGAGAGAAGAGCAGATCATGATCGCGAGCTGGTTCCGTTACACTCGTGCGAAAGTGCAGATGAGAAGCCTTTAGCTGATTGCAAGATTATCATTAAACCTGCCTCAGCAGTCCTAAATAGGCTATCACTTGGGCAGTCGCCGAAATATCTTCAATGGGAGAACCATGGCATTGTTCTTTCCCTGCTGTCCACGACCCAGTCCGAATAGACCTGCGACCCACCAGAGAAAGACTGCTTTAACTCACACACACACTCACTTATGTCAGACCCCCTCGCTTCGCTTCTCTCTGACATTTTCTCCGCTGCATGTGTGTGTGTGGCACAAGTTGATGAGTCTGAAAGGCAGACGAGGAGGAAATGAGATTCTCCAACCGGTTGCATTTTTTTCTCAATACCGTAGATAAGCAAATGTACATGGTATGATAACCGTCAATTTTCATACCGTGGTATACCGTGAAACTGGTATACTGCTGCAACTCTAGGGTCGGGCAATATGTAATGAAAATTTAGACACATTTGCAGAGCAATCCCAACTCTAATTCTGTTTGATAGGATTAAGGCAGTACAGAAGACGGGGCGGGTTGACCAATCAGATAAAAGGGCCATTTCAGTGCCGCTTACATGTGCATATCAAATTTTCAAGCTGTAAATGAATTTTTTAAACAATGAAAGAAAACAAAAATTAAGCCATTTTACCCTTTCTCTTTATTAATTTTTAGGATTAAAAAGTAAAAAAGATTGGACGCAAAAGTACATGGACCAAGAAGGTACACGGTCCGTGTACGTTTTGACCATTTAATTTCCTATTTGGAAAGGAATAACGAGAAAGGAAAAGACGGCTCGATTTCTCCTTTTTTGTTTATTGTTTGAAAATTGGTTTATGGCTTGAATAGAACACCAGACCAGGGCAGTGGTGGCTCAGCGGTTAAGGCTCTGGGTTACTGATCAGAAGTTCGGGGGTTCAAGCCCCAGCACTGCCAAGATGCCACTGTTGGGCCCTTGAGCAAGGCCCTTGACCCTATCTGCTCCAGGGGTGCTGTATCATGGCTGACCCTGCACTCTGACCCCAGCTTAGCTGGGATATGTGAAAAAAAAAGAATTTCACTGTATATGTGCAAATGTATAACGTGATAAATAAATACAATTAAAAAAATTAAATAAAAAAATAAATAAAAAAAGAATATTTCATTTGCACATGTGGGCGGCACTGAAACGCCCCTTTCATCTGATTGGTCAAACTGCCTTGTCTTCTATATTGCCTTCATTCTGTCAGGCAGAATAAAAGTCGGTACGGCTCTGCCAGTGTGTTTACACTTTAATAAAGTAATGTTGCGAACCACCACTCACTGTTAACTACGCATGCCATTTGAAGCCGAAATGTGTCGCTGGGCACATTATAATTGCTGTTGCGACTTACGAAGCGTTGCCTGTTTGACGCGTGAGAGATCGCAATCCCAGACTATATGCTAACACGGAGTTTGCCATATTATTTATTATTTTTATATTTAATAACATTGTATGATTTTGTAGTAGGCCCTACCTGTGCTTCCACATCACATTGTTAAATGCAATGAAGATAGTTCCATCACTTTGGATAAAAATGTAAACTAAATAATGTTTGGGTATTTGCCTACTGTAAGAGCAACAAGTGGAGTGGATGTAAAAATCTAATAAACATTACCATGATAACGTGTCTGTAACATTCTCCACTCATCTTGAGTGAACGTTTAATGAGCTCACTACGTGTTTGTGTGTGGGAGGGTGTGTGGGTTTTGGTGGTTTACAAGGACATTATTTTAGGTTACAAACTAGTAATTACAAGGGTATTTTGCTATAAATGTGGTTTATGAGGACATTTCTAGTGTCCCCATAATTTAAATCACTTAAAAAAAAAAAACATACTAAATGATGTTTTTTTGAAAATGCAGAAGGTTTTTTGTGATGGTTAGGTTTAGGGTTAGGGTTAGGGGCATATAATCTATAGTTTGTAAAGTATAAAAATCATTATGTCTATGGAGAGTCCTCATAAGGATAGCCGCACCAACTTGTGTGTGTGTGTGTGTGTGTGTGTGTGTGTGTGTGTGTGTGTGTGTGTGTGTGTGTGCAACATTATTTCTGCAAACCAAAGATTGCTCAAAGAGTGCTTTGCATATTTTGTGTTCTAAGGCATGAACTGACACCACTGCATTCGGAAAGAAATAATAAAAAAATACTAACAATTAATTAATAAAAACGAATAATTAAATCAGTGAACATAAACTTAATACCTGACAAAAATTAGAAGGGTTTGGGAGTAACAGAATAGGCCTTAAATTCAAATACGTAATATGAATAGGAACTGTACTATTACAGTTGGACTATAATCCAATGTAAATAGTTGGTTATAAAAAATGTTGATACCTAAAGAGTTTACTTTGAATTAGAAATTATATCAACTAAAAAATAGCAATATGAATTGCGATCTGAGGAGAGTTTCTGCAGTAATTCAATTTAAAAACAGTGTTAAAGATATAATCCAAAGTAATTCGATAACACTGCCTTGAGTAATCTAACCAAACACATTACAAATTAAATTTCACAGATTGTATTCTGTCATCTGTGGAATCCAATTTAAAACCGATCCTCTTAACCCTGTAAATTAGTAAAAAGGCAGCACGTTTTTATTTATTTATTTCTATTAATTTTGTTAGATACTTAATTGCATGACATGGCTTGTTCAATTCTTTCAAGGTATTGGTTATTCCCACTGCTTAATGTATTTAATGTTTGTCCAGCACAGCTTTGGTTTGGATTATCTAGAACTATAAATGCATTCTAAAGTGACTGGTTTGGCAGTTTCTTCATTTGTCATGATCTCTATATTTTAAGATGTACTAGGTATTGATAAATCACATTCAATTAATGTGAAGAGCTTATGTTAACCTTGTTAAATATATAAATAAATTCGCACAGCTGGGTGTTTGCAGGCAGTGTAGGTCAGTAAAAACAATAGAAAATGTAATGTACAACAACTTTTATTTTAATCTTACAACGATGCATGCAACCAAAACTTGATTTTTCAGAACCCTTTAAGATGTCTTTACTGAACAACTTTTTATATTGTACGTACCCTTCTTGAACCTTACTTACTAAACAACTGTGACTGCAGGAATTGGCAAAAACAAAACAAAAACACTTTATTTTAACTATTTTTTTCAAAGGGGGGTGGACCATGTACAAGTTTTGGTTTTTGCCATAGGCCCTACTGCACATATACTGCCAAGAACAAACAAACACACAAACAAACACCTAGTGAGCTCATTAAACATTCACTCAAGATGAGTGGGAAATGTTATCATGGTAATGTTTATTAGATTTTTACATCCACTCCACTTGTCACTCTTATAGTAGGCTAATACCCAAACATTATTTAGTTTACACTTTTATCCAAAGTGATGGAACTATCTTCACTGCATTTATCAATGTGATGTGGAAACACAGGTAGGACCTACTACAAAATCATACAATGTTATTAAAAATAAAAATACTAAATAATACGGCAAACTCCATGTCAGCATATAGTCTGGGCTTGCGATCTCTCATGCTTCAAACAGGCAACGCTTCGCAAGTTGCAACAGCAATTATAATGTGCCCAGCGACACATTTCGGCTTCAAATGGCATGCGTAGTTAACAGTGAGTGGTGGTTTGCGACATTACTTTATTAAAGTGTAAACACATTGGCAGAGCCATACCGACTCTTATTCTTCCTGACAGAATTAAGGCCATATAGAAGACGAGGCGGTTTGACCAATCAGATGAAAGGGTCATTTCAGTGCCGCCCACATATGCCAATGAAATATTCAAGCCATAAACCAATTTTTAAACAACAAACAAAAAGGAGAAATCGAGCCGTCTTTTCCTTTCTCGTTATTCCTTTCCAAAAAGGAAAAGAAATGGACAAAACTCACACGGACCGTACATGAACCCTATACTCCCCCTGCTGTTGACTTTTGTAAGTTTTGATGAGAAGCGTTAAGTAAATTAAAAATAGGAGTTATTTTTATATTTTCATTTTTCTTCTCTTCAGTTTTAGCTTTGACAAGGGAGAATGAGAAATAAAATAAAAACACAAAAAGGCTAGAATTCTACTTTTTTTTTTTTTTTTAAATGAATCAATTTGTGTATGTTTGTTTTTTATTTTTGCAGAAAAAAAACTGTTTTTCATTATCTGTTTTTTTATTTTTTATTATTATTTCAAAATGGAAATGAAATGAATGGAATTATTTTTAATGACACATTGTCATGTCAACAAGCATCCAGTTATTACTCATATTTAACTTTACACATAACACATACACAATTCTTGGTTCATTTTGAATCGGACATCAGAAATAAATGACTTGTGTTTCAGTAAGTTATTTACTAAAAGTTGTGGCTGATAAGAGTCATTCGTTTAAGAGGTAGCAGCACTATATGTTTTGCTTTGTAGATTAAAAATAGTGACTCATAAGAGTCATTTCTTTGTGAATCAGGCTACACTTTGCACGTTGTATGTTTCGTGCTTTAGATTCAAAACATCCTGCTAATAAGAGTCATTCGTTCAGAAATTGGACTATACTGGCCATGTTGTCTCATTTTCTCTCTCTCTCTATCGCTTTTCATCGTCAGTGTGGGTGCGGGCCGAACCGGCTGCTATATCGTGCTGGATGTGATGCTGGACATGGCGGAGTGTGAAGGAGTTGTGGACATCTACAACTGCGTAAAGACCCTCTGCTCACGCCGCATCAACATGATCCAGACAGAGGTACACACACACATTTACCCATGATTCACTGTACCCAAATATGGCAGCATGCCTAGCAAATTACTCCTTTTGCATTTGCATAGACATAAGCTCAGTAAGTGTCGTTTTGAATAATCAGGATGTTTAGCCTTGAAATCCGGTGAAAAGTGTGTTGATAGGTGTGAACGCATGCAAATAATTGCATCTGTCCGCATCTGCAGTGGTATGTGCTTTCGCTTAGATGTTCCGATATTTGCATATCCGAACTTTATTATGTAAATCCCACAGTCATTTCACTGTTTATTATATTAGTAATTATTTACTAGATGCTTTAAATAAATCCATCCCACAAGTGTTTGTGTATTTAGAGCAATGTGTACTTGCTCACACAGTGCACTTTGAAACATGTGATTGATTATAATTTTTACAATGGAACAGAGAGGTTAAACAAATTCTGCCATTCTATCTCATATGCTTTCTCTCTCTCCCCCTCTTGCTTTTTTATTCTACTCATTCCTGTTCTGAGCTGCTATTTTCTATCTTTGTGCATATCTCTGCTTTATCGCTGACACTCTTTCTTTCACTCCACATCCCCACCTTTTTTCTCTTTCTCTGTAGGAGCAGTACATATTTATTCATGATGCCATTCTGGAGGCATGCCTGTGTGGGGAGACGGCTATCCCGGTTAACGAGTTTGCCCTCGCCTACAAAGATATGCTGCGAGTGGATTCTCAGAGTAACTCCTCACAGCTTCGAGAAGAGTTCCAGGTCTCTACCTTTCCTTCATTTAAAGACCCTAGAAGTTTTGTGGCTTTTAGTCCATGTCTTTTATTTTTCAGGTAGTTTTAGCGAGTGTACTGCTAAAATTGACAGATAAACAAAGTAACAGTCTTTCTTTTCTGGGAAAACTGACAAAAATATTGATGATAATCATTCCCTATTTAGGAGCATATGGGTAGTTGATGATAATAAACTCTAATAAAGTCATGTTATTTTCAGATGAACAAATTCCTATAAAGTCAAATCTTTTGGTGACGTTAAAAGAAGTAGTTTATGAGAGAGGGAAAAACAGAACTTCTGTGAATTTTCATAATAGACAGACAACCTCTCACTTTTTCTCTACAAAAATGCAGTTTTCATGACAGAGATGATATTAGTTGTGACATTGCTTTGAAATGGAGTCTAAGCAAAGAGATCAAACAAAGTCAAACAATGCTATAATTCAATGCTAAATATGCTCAATGGAGCAAAACAACTTGACAGTCAAACAAGACACTGAGCTGCGCACAGTGCGACAGAAACTCTTTCCATAGATTAATGATCAATAATGTTGAATAAGAGGGCTTTCACACTGGCAGTTTAGTTGGAAATAGAGCATGGTTCAGATAAAAAATTGGTTATATGAAAGCTGTTTTGCGGAACGGGAAGCAGACCATGGTACTGAACTCGAGAGTACAGTACCTGAACAAAGTTGTCAGTGCTCGGTTGCAATGGAACTATGGCATGGTTCACATGCGTGAGAAAGCAACTTGTATTTGGGTCCACACTTGTTCAGGAAGTACAATAACTTGCCCATGTGTTTTTGCCGATTTAAGCATGATGACATCATCAGATGCACCATGAGTGGCAGGGGAACATAAGCAGTGCTGTAAATACTGCTCGCAACCAGCTGTCTCTTTTAAAAAAGACAGATGTAGTCACCATCTCCTGGACATAAACATCTGCTGAATTTTGGCATGCGACCCACAGAGGCGCAAGTGTTGTTCACTCTGGTGTGCATAATGACACCAAAATTAATACACATATACGCACGTTAACGGGAAAAATAAAAAAAGAGCAATAATAAACCAAAAAATATTAGAAACTCTTTCCAAACTTCTCAGAATCATTCATTTCACACACGTTTATTTGTTTTGTTGAAGGTGCCACGCATATATACTGTATGCCTACGGGCATCATAGATGAAAACTCACCACTAGTAGAGTATTGATTACTGAACTTTAATCAGTTCTTTTTGATTCACTACTGTAGATGGCAAAAATAAATAATAAAGATGATAGTGTAAGTGTAAAGGTAAAAGTATAATAATATAAGTAATAGCTTGCATTGGTTGTCCATTGGGAGCGGTACTCACTTTCTGATCTGTACTCAGCCATGTTTCACTTTACCACAGCTCCTGAGGGAGTAAAAAGTCCGGTGAAGGTTATTAAATAAAAGATGGACCACTCCACACATGTCGCTGAAAATACTTTTATTGATTCTGAGGGAAGCTACATTTCAAAGGGAGACTAAACTATCCTTGCTCTGCTGCACTTACCTCTGTCTTGCATTTTTCTGACTTTACGTTGCAGGTGAATGATAATGCATACATTACAAACGATTTATTGCTGAGGCTTGGAAATAGAAGTGCGGGAAAGGTAGATTTGGATTACAGGGTATAGATTGTGCGATTGCTATCAGGTGCTGATGGAGGAAATTTTCCATGCCTTCCGTACACCTATATTTCTGACATTTACCTTGACATCATCTTTTGTCTTAAATTGTGGTTATTTGTTCCTTTTGCTGTAGTAGAGAACAGCAAATCTCTTTACCTTTTGGTTTTCCTGGAATACAGTACACAGACTTTAATAAAGAGAACATTGCACACCTCATCTCAGTTTGAATTGTAACTATTTTTGTTGAGCTCATAGGAACTGTATTTATTATGTATGAGGTTAGCCTCAATAGCAGTAACAGTGTGTATGAGTGCAATTAAATGCTTTTTAAAGCTTGCCGTCAGAGTTATTCGGCATCTGCGGTCACCAGATGTACAGTGCTATTTATGCAGAATGGAAATCATGGTGATCATCAATGTGCCAGCAAAAAACTTTTAATATTTCCGCTGCTCTTTCCTTTAATGTTATTTCATTCACTTTTCTTTCTTTGCTGGATAGTTTTTTCATTTTTTTATGGTTGAGAACTTTCCTGCCTTTCCCTGCTGATTGAAAAACAGCTCAAAACAGCTTAAAATGGTTTGCAGGTTTTAGCTGGTTTAAGCTGGTGTTCCAGCTGGCCAAGCTGGTTTAGTTGGTCAGCCAACTGGTCTCCCAGCCTGATGACCCCAAAACTCTTTTAAAACCAGCTAACAGAGCAGCCTGACCAGCTTAGGCTGGTTTAAGATGTTTTTTAGTAGGGTTTCTACAAAAAACAATTATTGCATGGCTTTATTTGATCTTTTTCACCTCTCTTCTTCCAGCCCTTCAAACTTTTGATTTCAGTTTAAATCTTTTTCATTAGTGTAATAATGACTCATCCACCCATTGTCAATTGATTGAGCACAAAGCTGTCAGTGATGTCTAAAGCACCAATATTTTTTTACAGCAGTTTCATGTAGTCCCTCTTTTTCCAGACACTAAATTCTGTGACACCCCATCTGGACGTTGAGGAGTGCAGCATCGCCCTGTTACCACGAAACCGGGAGAAGAACCGCAGCATGGATGTTCTCCCACCGGACCGGGCCTTGGCCTTCCTAGTGACCACAGAGGGCGAGAGCAACAACTACATCAATGCTGCCCTGATGGACAGTTTCCATCGGCCTGCTGCTTTCATTGTAACACCCCATCCGCTACCTGGCACGACGTCTGACTTCTGGAGGCTGGTGTTTGACTATGGCTGCACCTCTGTGGTCATGCTGAATCAGCTGAACCAGTCTAACTCTGCCTGGGTAAGCAAGAGAGAAACAGTAAAAGTAAATTCCATGAATTGTTTACTCACCCTTACTGTATGTCATTCCAAACCTGTATGATTTTCTTTCTTTCTTGGAACAAAAAAGGAGAAATTTTGATGAAAGTACTGGTTATTTAGGACCGGGGCTGGTCAAACCGGTGTCTGACAGGAAGTGTTCCGCGACTGCCATGGGGTCCTTCAATATTGTATAACGTGTGAAGAAGGGCAGCCAGACGACCCCAATATATTTCATACGAAATCGAAGAACAAATGGCTATGTAGACATTTAAAACAAAATCTAGCCTAAAAGACTGTGTTTTTGCATTTGTTTTGGTGGTTCGTAACAGCTTGCCTGGGCAAACTTTTAGAACAACTTTTTACTGGCTGCTAAACACCTTCTTACTGCAATTGGTCCACATCATCTGTGGGTGTGACCTGGAGCTCCACCTACTTTGAGCAGCTAATTCCCATTCAGGGCGTTCATTCAGTTAAGATCAGTCAACATGAACACACCGGCGTGCAGAGTTATTAGAGAGCTGGCGCAAATTTACCTATCTGTATTATCATTCACGAAAAGACATTTTACAGGAACATGTCATGCATTTTTTTTTTTTATTAATCTACAAAAGGAATCAAATTTACTCAAATATTCTTAAGTGCCAATTCACTCTTTTGTTCCCTATCTGTCACTCACTCGACGTTGTGTCGATGTAGTGACACTAGGGGCCACTCTTGGGAGCTCAAAACTCCTCTGGTCTTTGATAAAAGGCCAATTAAAATTGGCGAGTGCATACCACTCCCCCGGACATAAAAGGAGCTGGTATGCAACCACTCATTCAGATTTTCTCTTCAGAGCCGAACGATCAATGTTCACTGAGCTGATTGTTCATTCACCTCTGCTGGATCTGATGGCGCATTTCAGTGGCTTCTCCCTCCTCTGCACTGGTGCATTGCAGAGAACGCACCTGGGTGCTTCGGCAGAAATAAGAGAGTATATTTCTCTAAAAGAGTATATTTCTCTAAAAGAGCGCCACACATGGAACGTCTTTTTAAAGACGCATCTTTTTAAAGATACCTTTCTGTTTGTGTGTTATTCCTGGTTGCGGTCGTTATCTCTCAACTTCTGATGGTCATGATCGCTGTCTTTCATGTCTGGGCGCGACCCACGCGGAGACAGCGTTCATGGATGGATCATGTACTCATTGTGATCATGTACTCATTTCATAAGAAAGCAAGCCACCCCAGCAGCTCCCCGCCTCGGTCCTTCTACCTACGGGTATGAGGCCAGCGCGGCTAGCACTGGGGGTGATTTGGGGACCCCAATGGGACCACCTCTGCCGGGTATCCCCCTGCAGAGACTGAAGTCTGCCCCGATCGGGCTTCCGGATGCGTCCGCCGGCTCGTCTCACGGTGAGTTCGACCTCTTGTTCGGAGCCCGCGAAGCTGATGAGCTCTCGAGCGCAGCATCGGAGAGCGGGCTCGTTCAGTCGGATGCGGAAGCCTCAGCTGGGCTCCCCCCCTCGGGTACGGTCGCCCAGTCACAGGCTGACATGGAAATGATGGACATGCTTTCCCGGGCAGCCGCGAGTGTCGGGCTAGAGTGGAACCCTCTGCTCTCCCCTGAAACCTCAATGCTCAATGATTGGTTTCTGGGCTCGCGGCACCACTCACAGTCACGCCCCGCCCCAGTTCCTTTCTTCCCGGAAGTGCACGAGGAGCTGACAAGGTCGTGGGAGGCACCTTTTACTGCCCAGTCCTGATCTTTCAGCTCCCCCGCCCACACTACCCTCGATGGTGGGGCGGCCAGGGGCCATTCGGCGATTCCCCTGTTGGATAAGGCGCTCGCAGTGGACCTATTTCCGTGGAGCACCGCCACCTGGCGTGGGCACCCAAAGCTCCCATTCAAGGCCTGTAGGTTTATGTCATCCCTGATGGCCAATGACTACAGTGCCGCTGGACAAGCCGCCTCCGCCCTGCATGCCATGGCTCTCCTGCATGTCCACCAAGCCAAGGCACTAAAGGCACTGCACGAGGGTAGTTCCGCCCCGGGATTGATGCAGGAGCTGCGCTCGGTGACCGACCTCACTCTCCGGGCGACGAAGGTCACGCCGCGGTCTCTCAGGCGGGCGATGTCCACCTTGGTGGTCCAGGAGCCCCACCTTTGGCTCAACCTGGTCGAGATGGGAGAGGCCGACAAGGCACAGTTCCTTGCTGCCCCCATTTCCCAGGTTGGCCTGTTTGGCGACACCGTCGAGGACTTTGCCCAGCAGTTCGGTGAAGCAGCAGACGGAGACTATTCGGCACATCCTGCCCCAGCGTGGCTCAAGATCCCGCACCCCGCCTGCTCGTTGCCAAGGGCGTCCCCCTGCGATGACTGCACCGGCTCCGCTGCAGCCCGCCTCTGCGGCCAGGCCCCGGCGTGGAGCCCACTGCAGGAAGCAGACGCCACCCGTCTCACGGCCGGCCGCCAAGAACCCGCGAAAGGCTTCGAAGCGCCCCCTGAGACGGGTGACCCAGGGACGACGAAACCCACTGCTTTGGAGCTGGTAAGCAGTCCACTCCATCCCCCGGTGGAGGGCTGGGAGGAGAATCTTTTGTTGCCTTTTCATTTAATTTCGCCACATGCCCAAGTGGCTCCGGTACCCAAGAGTTCAGCAAAAGAGTGTTTTCCTTGTTCCCTGGGTCACATACCCGGTGTGCATGGCCGTCATCATGACCACCGTCCACCATTCCATTTTGGCAGGTTTGGCACTCCAGCGGCGGTCTCCCCGCTCCTGCATGCCCAGCTGTGGCACAAATCTGCCCCCGATGTGACAGTCTCCACGGGTCAGGAGGACAGGCCTCTTCCTCCCCCATCCCAGGCTGTTCTGGGGTGGTCACAAGGAGCCAGGTAAGTGCATCAATGTCCCTGAACTCAGCACGGCCACAACACAGCGTGGCACCTCAGTCTCCGCCCCACCGGAAGGCCCCATCCGCCGGTACGTCCAACAAGATTGTCCCATTGGTTCCCCTCGCCCAGAGCTTGGACGTGTGGCTTGCGCTTTCCAACCCATCACGATGGCTGATCCGGACCGTCCGAATCGGCTACGCGATTCAGTTCGCCAGGTGTCCGTTTTAGAGCCCCTACTTCATTGTACCGAAAAAGGCGATGGGTTGTAGCCAATCTTGGACCTGCGAGTACTGAACCGGGCTTTACACAGACTCCCGTTCAAGATGCTGACGCAAAAACGCATTCTACCGGCATCAAGATTGTTTCGCGCCGGTAGACCTGAAGGACGCGTACTTCCACATCTTGATTCTACCTCAACACAGACCCTTCCTGCGGTTTTCATTCGAGGGTCAGGCGTATCAGTATAAGGTCCTCCCTTTCGGCCTGTCCTTGTCCCCTCCCATCTTCACGAAGGTCGCAGAGGCAGCCCTTACCCCGCTAAGGGAAGTGGGCATTCACATCCTCAACTATCTCGACGATTGGCTAATCCTAGCTCACTCTCGGGATGTGTTGTGTGCACATAGGGACCTGGTGCTCTTGCACCTCAGCCGACTAGGACTTTGGGTCAACTGGGAAAGAGCAAGCTCCTCCCGGTTCAGAGCATCTCGTTTCTCGGCTTGGAGTTGGACTCGGTTTCGTTGACGGCGCGCCTCACGAACGAGCATGCACAGTCGGTGCTTACCTGTTTGAAGGCGTTCAGACAGAAGACAGCGGTTTCACTGAAACTGTTTCAGAGGCTCCTGGGGCATATGGCATCCTCAGCAGTGGCCACACCGCTCGAGTTGATGCATATGAGACTGCTTCAGCACTGGCTTCAGACTCGAGTCCCGAGATGGACATGGCGCCGCGGGACACATCGCGTGGCCATCACGCCGATCTGTCACAGCCTCTTCAGCCCTTGGACCGACCTCACGTTTCTATGGGCAGACGCCTCCAAAATGGGCTGGGGCACTGTATGCAACGGGCACACAGCCGCCGGCTCATGGACGGGCCCGCGGCTATGTTGGCACATCAACTGCCTCGAGTTGCTGGCAATTCTGCTCGCCCTGCGGAGGTTTCAGCTGTTGATCCAGGGCAAGCATGTGTTAGTTCGAACAGACAACACGGCAACGGTAGCATTTGTCAACCGTCAAGGCGGTCTGCACTCCCGTTGTATGTCACAACTCACCCGCTGTCTCCTCCTCTGGAGTCAGCAACACCTCAAGTCGCTGCGAGCCACTCGCATTCCAGGCGACCTCAACACTGCAGCGGACGTGCTGTCACGGCAGGTTACCCTCAGGGGAGAGTGGAGACTCCCTCAGGTGGTCCAGCAAATTTGGAGTCAATTCGGGCAGGCACAGGTAGACCTGTTCACCTCCCAAGAATCCTCCCACTGCCTGCTCTGGTACGCCCTGACCGAGGCACCTCTTGGTATAGACACGCTGGCACACAGCTGGCCCCCTGGACTTTGCAAATATGCATTTCCCCCAGTGAACCTACTTGCACAGACCCTGTGCAAGGTCAGGGAGGATGAGGAGCAAGTCATCCTGGTAGCACCCTACTGGCCCACCCAGACATGGTTCTCAGACCTCACGCTCCTCGCGAAAGCCCCCCCCAGGCGAATTCCCCTGAGGAAGGACCTTCTTTCTCAGGGACAGTGCACCATCTGGCACCCGCGACCAGACCTCTGGAATCTCCATGTCTGGCCCCTGGACGGGACGCGGAAGACTTAAGCGGCCTACCATCCGTGGTGGTAGACACGATCACTCAGGCTAGGGCCCCCTCTACGAGGCACCTGTATGCCTTTAAATGGCATCTGTTCGCTAAGTGGTGTTCTTCCCAATGCGAAGACCCCCAGAGATGTGCAGTCGGATCGGTGATTTCCTTCCTGCAGGAGAGGTTGGAAGGGCGGCTGTCCCCATCCACCTTGAAGGTGTATGTAGCCGCTATAGCAGCACATCACGACACAGTGGATGGTAAGTCCTTAGGGAAGCACGACCTGATCATCAGGTTCCTGAGAGGCACCAGGAGGTTGAATCCCTTCAGACTGCACCTCGTTCCCTCATGGGACCTCTCTGTAGTTCTTCAGGGTCTACGGAGAGCCCCCTTTGAGTCCTTGCAGTCAGCTGAGCTTAAGGCACTCTCTTTGAAGACTGCCCTCCTGACTGCGCTCACTTCCATCAAGAGGGTAGGAGACCTGCAAACGTTCTCTGTCAGCGAAATGTGCCTGGAGTTCGGTCCGGGCTACTCTCACGTGATCCTGAAACCCCGACCGGGCTATGTGCCCAAGGTTCCCCCGATCCCTTTTAGGGACCAGGTGGTGAACCTGCAAGCGCTGCCCCAGGAGGAGGCAGACCCAGCCCTGATGTTGCTGTGTCCGGTGCGTGCTTTACGCATCTATTTGTATTGAGCTTTAGAGTCTCTGAGCAGCTCTTTGTCTGTTTTGGTGGACAGCGGAAAGGAAGCGCTGTCTCCAAGCAGAGGATCGCCCACTGGCTCACTGACGCCATAACAATGGCATACCATGCCCAGGACGTGCCGCCCCCGGCAGGGCTACGAGCCCATTCTACCAGGGGTGTAGCGGCCTCCTGGGCCTTGACCAGTGGTGCCTCTCTAACAGACATTTGTAGAGCAGCGGGTTGGGAAACACCCAACACCTTTGCGAGGTTCTACAATCTCCAGGTGGAACCAGTTTCATCCTGTGTAGTGGCACGCACAAGCAGGTAAGTCCGGGACAGCTGGCCGGGTGTATCGCTTGCGCATAGCACCTTTCACCTCCCCTGAGCTGAAGATGTGCGCTGTTGACTCCCAGTAGTGTTCACAAACTGTGTTCCCTGGATGATTTCCTCCGAGCCCTGTGGCAGACAAGTTCGCGGTGAAACTCGCTGCCGGCTCAGTACATGTGCTAACTAAGCCCTGTACTAGGGTAGGTGCTCCGCATGTGGTGGTTCCCCATAAGTAACCCCATGCAACGTATATCTTCCGCTAATTCCTTTCCCTGTTGGTTAACTGCATCTTCCTTGGGCAGAGGCCCCTCTGCCCCAGTCACCATGCTCGTAGAAACTCCTCCCCCATACCATGGGACCATGGGACTTCTCCACATGGCATACTTCCGACATAGCTCGGCAAGACCATGTGACGTATTTCCACTCAAAATACCCCCCCCCCCCCCCATGGGCGGGGTGGGGTCTCCACGGTGTCTTCCCCTTGGGAGTGACACCCCCCCCGACTAGACCTGGTGGCCCCAGTTGGTTAATTTCTTTTTTTGGGGGGGAGAGGGAAAAAAAGAGGATAAGAGGCTATGACTGGGCTAGCCTGTCTCTATCTTTTGGGCAGTTGACTTGTCCCCAAAGGGCCGTTTGACACTCATAACAGCGTTGGGGGAGGTTACATGTCGGCCTGGTTTGCTGGCTACGAGTTACACAGTTGTCTGCCCGTCACACACCGCCAGTTCACGTAACACAGTTCAGCCAGTTGCGGCGTTTTGTACAGGGACCCCTAGTGTCACTACATCGACACAACGTCGAGTGAGTGACAGATAGGGAACGTCCTGGTTACTTGCGTAACCTCCGTTCCCTGATGGAGGGAACGAGACGTTGTGTCCCTTCTGCCACAATGCTGAACTACCCGCTGAAATGGCCGGGACCTTGTCTCGGCTCCTCAGCACAAAACCTGAATGAGTGGTTGCATACCAGCTCCTTTTATACCCGTATGTCCGGGGGAGTGGTACGCAAATACCACTCGCCAATTTTCATTGGCCTTTTATCAAAGACCAGAGGTGTTTCGGGCTCCCAAGAGTGACCCCTAGTGTCACTACATCAACACAACGTCTCGTTCTCTCCATCGGGGAACGGAGGTTACGCAAGTAACCAGGATGTTTTATATGCTGCTTCACTCATGTGCCTTCTGCGGTGAAATCCTTTCACACATTTACACATAGTAAGGTATGCCTATCATCATTCTTTTGTCTGTATTCTGCCCATTAACACTCTTTTATACACCAATCTTTGCAGTAGTAGCAGTGTAATCATAAATTACAATAACAGAGTGTAATTGGCACATATTATGTCTGCGTATAGATGTTAGCACATTAGCTCCATTAATTCAGAGTGTAAACGAGACAAATTGTGCATTTTCTACTGCATATATATTTTAAATGATCATCGAGTGATTAAAAACGTATCATTTACTAATCTAGTGTACATTTTACTAATAGAATGAGGCATAAAGTCATTAGTTAAGGTTTTACTGAGCATCCTAATATTTAAATGTACTTCTAAATACCTCCCACAGTGGTGTGGCTGGTGTCTGAATGTTTGCAAACAGTATACTGTTGCTCAGCTGTTTCGAACTTCTTTTTACCCCTTAACAAACAATGAAGAACAAGTTCTCCAGAAATATATCGAGGCCTTAAGATGGTGCCCTCCCCAGGGGGTTGGTGCACTAAGTAGACTGCATAATCTGCGAATAGGGAGCAGCAGCCTTGTGATCACTGTTTTCTATGAAATTTCAATGAATGGTGACTGAGGCTTTCAAATTAAAAAAAGCGACAATACATTCTGAAAAATTTATCATTTTGTGTTCCATGAAAGAAATAAAGTCATTCAGGTCTGTGGGTAAATTATAAATAAAATGAGCTAATGATAGATGTTTTTTTGGTGAACTATTCCTTTAATTCTGCCTCAGTGTCCAAGTAGGAAGTTCCCTTAAATAAAGCCTCCAAAAGGACTTGGTGAATTTAGTGGAGGGTTTTCTAAATACATCTTTATCGGTTGCTTTTAGCATTCACATCATAGCTGTCCTTTGAAGTCGTTTAAGCTATTTTGTTCCCAGCTTTTCTTAATCTCCCTATAAAATGTTCTATATTCATAAGCCTATGTAAATGAGTCTTGACTATACAACTTCCCTCTGAGTTTCAGAGTGGCGTTGGGGTGCTTTTCTCGATCACGACTTGTTCTGAAAGCTTTGACGTGTGGTAACATGCCGCCAGTTACTCAGTGTCACTTTCACAGTCCCTCTTTTCATTTTTCTCTCTGTGGTGGATTAACGTCTTTCTCATTGTTATTTTCTCTTTCTCTATCTTCTTCATTCCCTTGATTGCCCTCTGTGGTCCATAAGTATTCATATTTATCACCTCACTTGCTCCACTGTCATTAATGTTCACACTCTCTCTTGCTTTCTATCTCACTGATTCTCCACCTGTTTAATTTCAGCTCATTTCAGTTCTCCGTTCATGTTTTATATGTATGGATGTTGAATGCAAGTGCTGCAAAGGAATTCAAAGGCTATTCAAAATACTGATTTGATGTTTGGAATGTGCAATACATAGTATGGAATAATTTTTTTTGTTATTGGCACATTGTTAGATTATTTAAATTTGATACTAACGATACAGTAATATATTTTGGATTGTGCTGTGTGTTTGTTCATATTGGTTTTTGGATTTTTGGGGTTGGCCATTTAAAATGAGCGTAAACATGCTGAAACTGCTTTTACTGTGTATATATTGAATGGGACACTACCAAAAAAAAAAAAAAAAAAAAAAAAAAACTATTCCTCCTACAACCCCTCTGCCCATAGAACCTCTTTCCCTCCTGACCCATTTTCCCTTCAGATCCCTCACTTTTTAGAACCCTTTTCCCTCTAGAACTCTGTCTCCCTCTAGAACCTCTTTTCCACAGAGCCATTTTCCATTTAGAACCCTTTCACTTCAGGTTCCTTTCCCTCTGGAACACCTTTCTTACCAGAACCATTTTCCCTTCAGAACATCTTTCCCTTCTGATCCCTCTCCATCTAAGACCACTTTCCCCTCACAACACATCTCTATCTAGAACCCATTTCCTTTCAAAACTCCCTTTCTCTCTATAACCCCTTTCCCTGAATAAATCTGTTTTCCTCTAGAGCCATTTTCTCTCAGGAACTTATTTCCATTCAGAACTCATTTTCCCTCTAGAAAACACTCTTTCTGTAGAACCCCTTTCCATTTAAAAAGCCTGTCCATTCAGAACCCCTTTCCCCTCAGAACCCATTTCCTTTCAAAACTCCCTTTCCATCTAGATCTCCTTTCCCTGAAGAAAACTGTTTTCCTCTAGAACCGTTTTCTCTCAAGAACCATTCTGGACTATTTTTCCCTCTAGAAAACCCTCTTTCTCTAGAACTCATTTCTGTTTAAAACCCTTGTCCCTTTAGAACCCCTTTCCCCTCAGAACCCCTCTCCCTCTAAAACCCATTTCCTTTCAAAACTCCATTTCCCTCTAGAACCCGTTTTACTGAAGAACTGTTTTCCTCTAGAACCCTTTTCTCTCAAGAACCTATTTCCATTTAGAACTCATTTACCCTCTAGAAAACCCTTTCTCTAGAACCCCTTTCCATTTAAAAACCTGTCCCTTCAGAACCCCTTTCCCCTCAGAACCCATATCCCTCTAGAACCCATTTTCTTTCAAAACCCCTTTCTCTCTAGAACCCCCTCAAGATTCCATTCATAACCTTTTTCAGAACCAACTTCTCTAAAGTGTTTCTTTTAATGTAGATAAATTATTTAAAAAAATTCTTGAAGGAAACTTGACCTTAAAAAAATTACCCTTTTTTAGCATTGTGTATGTGTCTCCCTTATTCATTCATTCTCTCTCTCCTTCTGTCTTTCATTCTCTTTCTAGCCTTGTGTGCAGTATTGGCCTGAACCTGGTCTTCAGCAGTATGGTCCTATGCAAGTGGAGTTTCTGTCCATGTCTGCAGATGAGGACATCATCACCCGTCTTTTCCGGGTCAAAAATGTGACAAGAGTGAGTTTCATTACAGACTAGTCATAATACTTTCTATAATATCAATGTTTTTTTTTTCAACATTATCCCAGTAATTTCTACCACTAGCCAGCACTTAAGATTTCTTTATGTTATCATAAAGTTAATCAGTTAATCATTATTATTTTCACTCCCTTTAAGAAATTGCTTCAATTGAGCAAATTGAAATTACACTATACAGAAGCAATTAAAAATAAAGATTACTGACTTGATTCTAATGGGGCTCTAAAGGTGCACATAAGGTAAAGATCCATCCACCTGTGGTAAATGAGTCTCCTAATTTTCTTTCTAAAAATACTGTGTAGATTCTGAGTAATTTCCTTGGAGAATTCCTTGCATAACTACCCCAAGTCTTTTATGATTTTCTTCTATAATTAATTTTCATTTTACAACAGGTTAAACAAGTTGCTAATTTGTTTTTCACCTTTCAACAGTCGGCTTAATGCCACAAGTTTAAAAAAGTGTGAAAAATCAGACTTGTATACAGTGTTGTAAGCTTTGAAAATCTGTTAGTCTTTCCTTGTACCACTTTATATTACTTTGTTGGCCATATTACATTCAGATCACGGTTTAATGGACTACCAGATAAAGTGGTATAATAAACAGGGTTTGTCAGTCCATTATATTCTGACAGCCAACACTGTAAGATCAATTAAAGAACAGTGGAAAATCTATTTCAAAATATCCATTTTCAAACCATCAGCACATGACACTTCACATGGCGCCACTTTCCCAGGCAAGGACAGATGCTGAAATACATTTTCATAAGCCAGCAGATATGAAATATACATTAATGAGCATGCCACAGAGGGTGATTTTGTTGTGCCTTGTCAATTGTTTACAAATCGGAAGACCAGTTTTACTGTAGAATTGTTATGTCCAACTTGTTAAAGATATTTATGTTGTTCAGCTATGGTTAGTGCACTTATTTCCTCCCAGCAAACTTACGGGCCATTTCAGGGTGTGCCTCAGGGCTGTATATTAATTACACTTGTGTTTTGAGCCAAAGCAGGCATGTATCAGGGTTTTTTGTGTTTCTTTCTCACCTGAGTGAAACTCTTTCCCAGTAGACTCATTCATCACAACCTAACACTGCTGACTTGGCACTGCTGAGATCTCAGCATGGGGAACAGCCCTACTCTACAGTACACATTCATAAACAAGCCCAAATTCACAGCTGGTGATGCATAAGTGATTGTGACCTCTTCTCCTCTGTGTCTCATCCACGTGAAGCTGCAGGAGGGTCAGCTGGTTGTGTGCCAGTTCCAGTTTCTGCGCTGGTCGGCTTATCGTGACGTGCCCGATTCCAAAAAGGCGTTCCTCAACCTGCTGGCCAGCGTACAGAAGTGGCAGAGGGAGTGTGGAGAAGGTCGTACTGTGGTCCACTGCCTGTGAGTAGTATTACGACATATACTCTGAGCACACACTTCTACCTAAATTAATGACGTTTTATTGATATAGAGCAAACATTTCTAAAAATAATTCCTGCTAAGTTTAGTTTTAAACATCTTTAGTTTTGTTATTTATTTTTTAGGAATTATGACAAATACTCTCAGCATACACCTCGGTCAGTGTACCTCAACTAAATAAATAACATATTATTGATTTAGAGCAGATTTCTAAAAACAAGTCCTGCCGAGTTTCATTTTAAACATGTTTTTTGTTTGTATGTTTGTTTGTTTGTTTATTTGTTTTACGATTGCAAGTGTGATATTGTTTTTATACAACAGTTCTATAAACAAAACATTACATTTACATTTATTCATTTGGCAGACGCTTTATCCAAAGTGACTTACAAAAGAGGAAGACATAAGCGAATCATCTTAAGGAGACAGTGGTATGAAAAGTGCCATATTACAAAGTTTCACTAGCATCAGAATAGTATTCAAAACAGATTAATGTGCAACAAGAATTATTATTTTTTTTAATGACTGGTTAAGTGCTCATGGAAAAGATGTGTTTTTAGTCGTTTTTTGAAGACAGAGATTGAGTCAGCTTCACGGATGGAGTTGGGAAGGTCATTCCACCAACGTGGTACGATGAAGCTGAAAGTCCGGGAAAGTGTTTTGGTGCCTCTTCGTGTTGGTACAACAAGGCAACGTTCCTTAGCCGACCGCAGGCTTCTAGTGGGCGCATAGCTCTGCATAATTTATTTTAGGTATGCTTGAGCAGACCCAGTGACTGTTTTGTATGCCAGCATCAGAGCCTTGAATTTGATATGTGCATCAACCGGCAGCCAGTGGAGAGAGATGAGGAGTGGTGTAACATGCGCTCTCTTTGGTTCATTAAACACCAGACGTGCTGCTGCATTCTGGATCATTTGCAGGGGTCTAATTGCACATGCAGGGAGGCCTGCAATGAGAGCATTACAGTAGTCCAGTCTAGTTATGACAAGTGACTGGACAAGCCGATGTGTGGCATGTTCAGATAGGAAGGGTCTTATCTTCCTGATATTGTAGAATGTAAATCTACATGATCTTGTGGTCTTTGAGATGTGGTCTGTGAAATTTAGTTTGTTGTCGATGGTTACCCCTAGATTTCTGACCGTTTTGGAAGGCATTACTGTAGTTGCACCCAGCTGCACGGTGATGTTGTGTTCAACAGCAGGGTTGGCTGGAAAGCAAGGAGTTCAGTCTTGGCTGGGTTGAGTTGCAGGTGGTGTTCCTTCATCCAGGCCGAGATGTCTGCCAGGCAGGCAGAAATTAGAGCAGTCACTATGGTGTCGTTGGGCTGGAAAGACAAGTAGAGTTGCATGTCATCAGCATAGCAGTGGTAAGAGAAACCATGTGCCTGAATGATGGGTCCCAGTGATGTTGTGTATATAGAGAAGAGAAGTGGCCCAAACACTGATCCCTGAGGTACCCCAGTAAGCAGCTGGTGTGGTTTGGATACCTCACCTCTCCAGGCTACCTTGAAGGACCTACCTGAGAGATAGGAATTAAACCAGTCAAGCACAGTTACTGTGATGCCCAGTGAGGAGAGGGTAGAGAGTAAGATCTGATGGTTGACTGTGTCAGAGATGGATGATCTGGATCTAGCTTTCGCCTGTCTCAGTGACAAGCACATTAATATTGAGAAATTTACATTTTAGACATAGTAACATAACTCTGTCTGTTTTACTCCACAAACAATATTGTTCCAAACACAGCCAAAGCAGAATCAGCTGTTGCTTGTTGCAGAGCAATGCACAGACTGACAGCCTGTCTTAACCCTCTGGGGTCTGAGGGTGTTTTGGGTCCTGGAGAAGTTTTGACATGCCTTGATATTTGTGCTTTTTTCAGTTGCTTAAAAACATATAAATGGCTAAAGTCTGATAACACTGTATTCAGCACAAACTGGGCTACAATAATATGTGAACAACATGTTTGTATTTTTGAGAAAATAACGTTTATGCATGGTTTTTGAAAAAAAAAATTTTAAGTCACTGAAATAAGGCCATATAACACATACTAAACATTTGTTCACAAGACTTTTGTGAACTGGATCTTGTAGCCTAGAGTTTTTGCTACAAAAATGATGTGAAAACCATCCTGATCACTCATTCATACAAAACAATATAGTCATTTAACTTCTGTAAGACACTTTTAGTGTTAGAAAGGCCATATGCGAGGAGGCGTGGATGATCATGAATATTGATGTGATTCACACCTGAGGAGACAAAGACCCCTCCCCTGAGAGAAAATGAATGTGAGGAGAGTTAATGATTGAATGCATTGTTTGTAGCTTATTCTCAAAATCAAGTTTAAGTTAAAAGAAGTAGTCTGACTATACATTTTCTTTACATAAAGACTTTACTTAAAAACTTTAGACCTATACTACCGTTTAAAAGTTTTTAGATCTATAAGATTTTTTAATGTTTTTAAAAGAAGGGGGCCTGGGTAGCTCAGTGGTAAAATACGCTGGCTACCACCCCTGTAGTTCGCTAGCTCGCTAGTTCAAATCCCAGGGCATGCTGAGTGACCCCAGCCAGGTCTCCTAAGCAACCAAATTGGCCCAGTTGCTAGGGAGGGTAGAGTCACATGGGGTAAAATCCTCGTGGTCGCTATAATGTGGTTCGTTCTCGGTGGGGCGCGTGGTGAGTTGAGCGTGGTTGCCGCGGTGGGTGGCGTGAAGCCTCCACATGCGCTATGTCTCCGTGGCAACGCGCTCAACAAGCCACGTGATAAGATGCGCGGGTTGACTGTCTCAGACACGGAGGCAACTGGGATTTGTCCTCCGCCACCCGGACTGAGGCGAATCACTATGCAACCACAAGGACTTAAAAGCACATTGGGAATTGGGCATTCCAAATAAATAAAATAAATAAAAAAAAAAGAAGTCTCTTCTGCTCACCAGGGCTGCATTTATTTGATCCAAAAACAGTGATATTGTGAAATATTTTTACAATTTAAAATAACTTTTCTATTTGAATATATTGTAAAATGCAGTTTATTCCTGTGATCAAAGCTGAATTTTCAGCATCATTACTGCAGTCTTCAGTGTCACATGATCCTTCAGAAATCATTCTAATATGCTGATTTTCTAATATTAGCATATTTACAGCAAATTTTACACATTTACACCCGAACAGATATTTGCAAGCACAAGCTTCGTTGATGATAATGAGGCAGCATAAACACTAGTTAAAATATAATCTAAACATGCATATTATTTTTATATCATATTACATATCATATTTATATCATACAACATACAATTTAAATACCTGCTTTAGCTGAAACAACATTTAAATGTAACTAAAACTTGCCTATTAGGACATATTTCAAATTTCAATACACTGAATCCTGGCTGGCAAGTCTGGAAATAGTCCATCTAGTAAAATATGTACATGTTTATATAAAATAGCATGTCAACTAATATGTAAGTAAAACTAAATGACTTACTCATCCGAAATTGATCCTCAAGTCGCTCTTCAAAATGCAAACGTTCATCGGAGTCCCGCTCTTCTTCTGAGGAAAACGTGAACTCTTCCTCACCTGTGTAGCGTGCCATCTTCCAAACGCGCAGGAAAGTGAATGAATCTGATGATGAACTTGATGTTTTTTAAGGTATTGTTGGGGGCTTTTACCATTTGCATTGATCGCCTCAGCACTTTACCGTATGAATAGCGTGCTCTGCTGGTGGGTGTGATCACATTAGGGATAATTAGCTGAGCCAGGAGAAACTGTACATCGCTTTGTTTCATAAAGATTATATTGCAGGAGAATATTTGTTTTAAATTTGAATTGTTTTATTTAAAAGTAGACATTTTAAGCTTTCTTTAGACGTATGTTTCATGTTTGTCTGATAAATATTCACGGAGTTTCAGTTCATTTTTGTGACGTGTTTCAGAAAGATGCTCGCGGAGACAGAGACGGCTGAAAGCGCACCCTGTTTGTTTTATTTTACAAAAGCACAAGGTTTTTTTGTTATTGTGAGTGTTACACATAAAAGTAGACCCTTTATAGTCTCTAATGATGTCTTACACTTATCTGTATGCCTAAAAATGCCGGAGTATTTTAAGTTGTTTCCTCTGTTATGAGGAAAAAATCCAGCAGGACGTGCCGGCGCACGTAGTGATTCAAACAATATAGCACCCCAGTTTTGTTATACTAAATATCAGCACTCTTTGAAAGTTGCTTGTCCAATCAGATTAGAAATCCGGACTAACTGTTGTGTTATTGGAACTATTAGTTTTAACACTTCCAGTGTAAGAGGAAAGTCATACTTTATATATCTGTGACTGTTTTGATTTAATTATTGTTTAGCATTCTGTCCATGGTTTTCTGCAACACAGTAATTAACAATTGCAACTATGTATTTTTTTTTAATCAAACATACGTTTGATATACTGCTAATCAGATACGACAAATGGTAAAATGTAAAATAACGAGGAATCTAGCTCAGATTCTCTTTTAATGATGTGATCATGGCTCGTTAAATTACCTTGTTTTTCACTTCTGCCAAATGTCCTCTGTAGCATGTAATTGAGTGATATTTCCAGTGGTGCAAACAACAGATTTTTTTTTTTCTTTTTTTTTACTTGCACAGCAAGAGATATGTTTGGTTTAGCAGGTGCAGTTGTACTCTTCATCAGTAATATAGGTAGTGGCAAACCTGTGTGTCAGCATGTTTCAGATTTTTTTGGAAAACGCTGACCCCACTGTCATTTGTTCTATGAAAGTTCTTAGATAAGATGGTATCATGAGAGTATCCCTATAAAATTAATTCTACACCATTAACTTGCTGGTCACGGTCTTCACGAGTGTTATCTGCATTTACTGTGACCCCTATCTCAGTTTGCCAGTGAGCCAGATAAGAGTTAATGATATGCAAAATAATGAATTCCAGTGTACTTTTGCAAACAAATAATAAACTGAAAAAAAAAAAAAAAAAGAATGAATATGTTTAAGATAAAGTGTTTAATCTGTACACTTGGGATCAATGTCTTTTTCACACATCGATAATCGGAAGATTTTCCCAATGATTATCAAAATATATCGGGATGTTTTCAGATATACAGTAAATAGGGCTGCTCGCTGCACAGCAGTCTTTGTCTTTTCAAACATATTTATGAACACAACTTTGGTAAAGTGTGAGCAGCAAGGTAAATTAAAGGAGTTTGCACACTGGATGCATCAGGCAGACGACATGGCACATTCAAAAATTCTAAACAATTATTTTCTATTAAGGTATGTATGCACACACTGTGGGCTTGCTGTCTCCGGAGGCTGTTAAAAATTATTCAGCTCCACAGAGCTCAACCGGCATACTTTTTCCTTAAATCCGACCAAAATCATTATCAAAGGACATAGATTATTTACTCTAGTCATTACTGGATGATTTATTGTGTATATTTCATAGAGCTTACACAATGTATTTTCAGTTACAAGTATTTCGTTTGTGGTTTGACAGCTTGAATGAAAGACTTATTCAATGCTACATACAGTACAGGGATATTGCATAATAAACATCGCCATTTGTAATCGTTCAGTTTGCACAGTTACACCAGTTTCATACACTAACCTGCAAACTCATCAACGTCAATTTGTTCATTCTTGAAGAAATACAAAAACCTTCGTAACTTTGGACTGCCATCAGCTCATAATGTGTGATGCCTTGTCCATGCCGCGAGCGGCTTCAGCAAATGTTATGTCGCCCACTTGTGGTCTCCCAAAGGTATTATGTCAGACTACATTGAATGGAATGCAATTGGCAATGAATTGTAAAGCACACAAATTAGGTTTCTAAATTAAATTTATGTCAGCTGATGTTAATATATCGATGCCTAAGAATGTATTGATAAAATAACGTGTCGATCAATACTCGATATATCAGTATTTTATGACATGCCTAGTAATCAGTTATCAGCACCACTAAATCGTATTGCAAATATAAGTGCTGTTTTCAAACAGATTTCGCAAACACTCCTCCTGTCTTCCATTGGTTGACAAAACAGAGTTCCGCCCCAACCACACACCAACGGTTGAGCCAATTATACTAAGCCAGCTTGGTTGGGGTACTCAAATAAACAGAGCAATAAACTGATACTGCCATAGTGTTTACACTTTTCAGCTAATCTACATACAAATGGTTTACTTATAGTTGTCTTTGCTATTAAGCTGGTATAAAAAAGTACTTGAACATTAAAAAAAATTACACGCCTTTCCTTTAAGCATCTCCTCCATTACAGTCCAAAAATAAAATCTTTTCTAAACAGCAAGTTGATTTGTACCCAGTGGCTGCGGCCAAAATTAATGATCTGAGCAAAGGTGTTAACATTGTCGTTATCCTTTTAGCTGCCCACTCCACCTCCCCCATGGCTTTTGTCTCCCATGCCCACGTGGCATCTCATCTCAACTCCAGGCACGAATTCCCTTTCCATTGCCTCCTAGAAGCATATCACTCAAGGCTGTCACACAGTGTTACCAACCACAGGCAGAGGGAAGAGATTATGGAGATGAAATCAATTATGCTTTAATACAGAACAGCGCAGCCCTTTCTCAGCGCTAAATCCAGAGCTGCCAAAGCACTGACTGCAATTGATTATCTCAGCATTGCCTCATCTAGCTACCGCCGCCGGGCCATACGCATACATAGCAGAAGACCTCAGGGATCTTCAAAAGCTTTTTGTATGCCTCTTTTGCAGGTTTCATATTAACTTGACATGTGAAATTTCTGTTGAAAACTGAGTATTTGTTTGCAACACAAGTAAAATCTATTTTTCTGCTATTCTCAATTATGTATTTTTTGTGCATGTGACAGCTGTGTTTTGTTGTTTGTGTTTGTGTAGAAATGGTGGTGGCCGCAGTGGAACATACTGTGCCAGTAACATCTTGATGGAGATGATCCAATACCAGAATATGGTGGATGTCTTCTATGCCGTCAAAACCCTTCGTAATGCTAAACCCAATATGGTTGAGACACTGGTAGGTACAGAGATTCAGAGATTGTAAAAATGATATAGAATTACAGTACTGTACAAAAGTCGTAGGCACATAAGGTGCTTCACAAAAACTTTTGTCTTAAGATGGTTATATTTATTTTCAGCTTTAGGGTGTCAATAGGAAATATACATTTTAGACTCCACAGATTTTATATTAGCAAGTCTTAGTTTTGGCAAGTCGTTTAGGACATCTACTTTGTGCATGACATGAGTACATTTTCCAACAATTGTTTACAAACAGATTGTTTACTTTTAATTGGCTATATCACAATTCCAGTGGGTCAGAAGTTTACATACACTTAACTGTGCCTTTAAGCAGCTTGGAAAATTCCAGAAAATGATGTCAAAACTTTAGACAATTAGCCAATTAGCTTCTGATAGGAGGTATACCTGTGGATGTATTTTAAGGCCTACCTTCAAACTCAGTGCCTCTTGCTTGACATCATGGGAAAATCAAAAGAAATCAGCCAAGACCTCAGAACAAAAATGTGGACGTCCACAAGTCTGGTTCATCCTTGGGAGCAATTTCCAAGCTACCATGTTCATCTGTACAAACAATAGTACGCAAGTATAAACGCCATGGGACCACGCTCAGGAAGGAGACGCATTCTGTCTCCTAGAGATTAATGTAGTTTAGTGCGAAAAATGCAAATCAATCCCAGAACAACAGCAAAGGACCTTGTGAAGATGCTGGAGGAAACAGGTAAAGTATCTATATCCACAGTAAAACAAGTCCTATATCGATATAACCTGAAAGGCTGGTCAGCAAGGAAGAAGCCACTGCTCCAAAACCGCCATAGAAAAGCCAGACTACAGTTTGCAAGTGCAAATGTGGACAAGATCTTACTTTTTGGAGAAATGTCCTCTGGTCTGATGAAACAAAAATTGAACTGTTTGGCCATAATGACCATCATTATGTTTGGAGGAAAAAGGGTGAGGCTTGCAAGCCAAAGAACACCATCCCAACCGTGGAGCATGGGGGTGGCAGCATCATGTTGTGAAGGTGCTTTGCTGCAGGAGGGACTAGTGCACTTCACAAAATAGATGGCATCATGAGGAAGGAAAATTATGTGGCTATATTGAAGCAACATCAGCCAGGAAGTTAAAGCTCGGTCTCAAATGGGTCTTCCAAATGGACAATGACCCCAAGCATACCTCCAAAGTTGTGGTAAAATGGCTTAAGGATAACAAAGTCAAGGTATTGGAGCGGCCATTACAAAGCCCTGACCTCAATCCAATAGAAATTTTGTGGGCAGAACTGAAAAAGCGTGTGTGAGCAAGTAGGCCTACAAACTTGACTCAGTTACACCAGTTCTGTCTGGAGGAATGGAAGAAAATTACAGCAACTTATTGTGAGAAGCTTGTGGAAGGCTACCCAAAATGTTTTGACCCAAGTACAAACAATTTAAAGGCAATGCTTCCAAATACTAACAAAGTGTATGTAAACTTCTGACCCACTGGGAATGTGATGAAAGAAATAAAAGCTGAAATAAACAATTCTCTTTACTATTATTTTGACATTTCACATTCTTTTTTTTTGGGGGGGGGGGGGATTTTTCCCCTTTCTCTCCCAATTTGGAATGCCCAATTCCCACTGCGCTCTAAGTCCTCATGGTCGCATAGTGATTCGCCTCAGTCCGGGTGGGGGAGGACGAATCCCAGTTGCCTCTGCGCATCTTATCACGTGGCTTGTTGAGCACGTTGCCACAGAGACATAGCACGTGTGGAGGCTTCACGCCATCCACTGCAGCAACCACGCTCAATTCACCATGCGCCCCACCGAGAACAAACCACATTATAGCGACCACGAGGAGGTTACCCCATGTGACTCTACCCTCCCTAGCAACCGGGCAATTTGGTTGCTTAGGAGACCTGGCTGGAGTCACTCAGCACACCCTGGGATTTGAACTAGCGAACTCCAGGGGTGGTAGCCAGCGTATTTTACCACTGAGCTACCCAGGCCCCCAACATTTCACATTCTTAAAATAAAGTAGTAATCCTAACTCACCTAAGACAGGGAATGTTTTCAATGATTAAATATCAAGAATTGTGTAAAACTGAGTTTAAATGTATTTGGCTAAGGTGTATGTGAACTTCTGACTACAACTGTAAATAAAAACTACTTACGGCATTATTTTTAAGACATCTGCACTATGAAACATTTTTCACAAATGCCTAAAACGTTGCACAGTACTGTATATAAGTACTGTATCTGGATTTTATTGTGATTTTGGTTGAACAATAAGCTGCATCTGGGATTTAATTAATTTTGTACTCTTGTAGCCCCTGTGTCTGTGCCTGTCATAGTAAGGAAAGACTAAGATTTTAAAAACTATCAGCCAATTAATCGGTTATCAGCCTTTTCCACCACCTTAGTTATCGGTATTAACAACATCCACTATCAATCGACCTTTAATATATAAGAATATATTTATAATTATATATATGTGTGTGTGTGTGTTTTATATATATATATATATATATATATATATATATATATATATATATATATATATATATATATATATATATATATACGAAAGAATTGGGAGCAATTTCTGCATAAAATGGAGATTCCCGAAAACTTTCCACCGGATTCACGAACGCTTTGTATTCCCCAGATTTTTTAGTACTACTTGTGTATGTTAGTGAATTCCAAATGCTTGTAAATAGAGCGCGCGTGCACGTTCATTCACAATTATCATAATCCACGCCCATGAAAATGTCATATAAGGAAGGCTTCAAACTCGCTAGTAAATGAGGAAAAGGAAGCTTTTAACATATATGCGAACAGTAATTAATTTTTATTTTTATTCACACTGTAAAATATTGATTTAGCAAACACTCGCATCTAAAAAGAAAGTTAGGAACTTACAGTCATCTTTGCTTTCATCAGAGGTTCTTTAGTGAATTAACCAGTCCAAGAGGTCAATAAAAATTGTTTTATATGAAGCTTTAGTGTAAAACATATTCAGTTCATACCAACAGGAGGATGTCCACCACCATTAACCTTCTCTGGTTCAGTTGAGCACATCGCCAGCATCATTGGAGAAACTTCTTGAGTAAATCAAAGACTGTATATACTTCCCTTGCAACAGGAACAATCTTCAAAGAAATTGATAGAATGGGTGAAGGTCTTTGACCAAAATGCTGTAATATAAATTATTACAGATTTAAAAGCTATACGACAGTGTGTGGGCTTTTATCTTTTTTCCGCCATTGTATTGTGTGCGCACCTGCCCGCGATGCGTTCATTTATTTTTTTACCACTGACCATTCGTCAACTGAACGTGATTTGCAGATGAAATCTAAATAATAGAGCTTATATCAAATAAAAAAAAAAAAAGTCCAGCCAGTCACGATAGAGGGCATTATTATTATTATTATTATTATTATTTTGTTTTTTGTTTTTTTTGTTTTTTGAAAATCAAACACAAACCCATGTCAAGAACTTCTGCTGGAAATAAGCAGAGTTGGGGGAAAAACTATACTGTGAAAAAATAAATGCAAGCAGCAAAGAAACATTTCTAAATAAAAAAAATCTTTATTTTTAATATATTTGTTATTTTTTAAGGTTATTTTCACTCCTTTATTAATTATTTTTTTCAATACCTATTTAATTTTACTTCTGTCAAAATGTAGTTATGGCAGATCGTCTGAAAGAACGCAACGCGTTCGGATGTCTTATGCACGATTTACACGTGGTCGGGAGCAGCTGTAAATTTAGTTTTTACCACTAACATTTTGAAAATACGAAAACTTTCATAAATCCAAAACTTTACATCAGACCGGCTTTACGAACGATTTACACTAAAATGTATTCTGCTCGTGTTTCATGAATGAGGCCCATTGTACATACCTAAACACATGTATTTATGTCAATATCAATACATTCACTTATTGATTTTGTCATGATGACCTTATTTTCATAAAAAATTATTAAATGGAAGTATGTTCAATAGCAAATGGTGTGCTAGTCAAAAGGCGAGTCAAATGCCACACAAGCCATATAGAACTGAATTATAGCACTAATTCTCTCATTTTCTGTGTCTGTGTTGCATAGGAGCAGTATCGTTTCTGTTATGAGCTGGTTCTGGAGTATTTGGACTGCTTGGAGGTCAGATAGCGAACTCCTCCTCCCCATCCCAGCCCAAGCTGACCACCATGCTTGGAGCAGGACCACTGGCAGGCTTACTCTCACAACCCCATCTCCCTCTGCTTTTCGCTCCCTTTCTTCCTATCGTCTTTTCTAACTCAAAACGCATAATGAAGGAGATGATGCAATGACAAAAACCGGGCAGTAGATTTTTTTGCCTTTTCACCCCAAACATCTAAACATGCTACACCTTCTGTTGTCATGGATGTTTTTGAGAATTTTCAGCATATGTTTTCCTCAGAGCTGTGAGCAATTCTGCAAAAATGCTCCAAAACCTGGCTTGGTGCTGTGTGGTTGGTTTATCTCTGCTTAAAGAGACTATGAGCTGTTTCTAAAAACAGAAGCTTTACTTTTACACCTGCCTGTTTCTCTCTGGCTGGCTGGACTGAAGAGCAGAAATAAACATCACTTAGAGGTGGTCTCTTCATGTGCAGCTTGGTGGAGCTGAGAGTCTAGCATCTGTTCCATAGCCCTTAAAAGAATTCAGGCACCTGCCATGCCCCTTAAAAGGAGCCAAATGGACAACACACACAAAAAAACACACACACTTGCATGCATAAATGCACACATACACAATGAACCAACCAGCAGACAGCTTTCCATCAACTGCCTATCAAGACATCGATGCCTCTTTACTTCAACTGTACGACCAGTGTTAGACTAAGGCCTTGGGACTGCATTTTAGCAACCGGAGTGTTTTAAACTATTTTTTTTTTTTGAGGAGCGACCCTAATGATACTTCTATCGACTGGAGGCTGAGTTTGCTCCTTTATACATGGAGCCATACAGTATGTCTCAAGAGGAGAGTCGGCAGAAAACTGTGGCTTTCCTTGTAGTGACTGTTGTCTTTTTTCCACTCACCTGTATATATACTTAACATCTGCTGGAAATCCCTTAAGTCTTAAGGTGTAAGTCTCAAGTGCTAACAGTGGCCCTGTGTGCTTAAAGCAAAGGAAGTACATTAGCAAAGGGGTAGACATGATGGCATTCTCAAACTTGCAGTGGATTACAGCCTAACCTTTATTCTCTCACTCAGTAGTTTTGAGAGAGCACCGTTAATAGTCTTTTTACAACAGCGCTGAAAACGGGAACAGAGGTGGAGAAAGGGATGCCGGCAATCTACTTCTTTTCACTTGTAACTATTTATCTGACTGACTTGTGTAGTTTGAGTTATTGGATTTTGCTTAACAATTGTGCAGCTTTTGAGTGTACAGTACAGTGGAGCCCTGGGCTCAGGATTCTTCAAAGCATACCTTTAATTTCATACGTCCACAGTCCATTTCTGTTTCATTTCAATATGTTTTCAGTTTTATTTGGTGTTTTCCTCTAATAGCCTGACAAACAAGATGGTTAACAGTCTGCTGGTGATGTCCGGTAAGAGGAGAGAGCCAAGAGTAAAAATACCAATTACCAAGTGAAACTGTATTAACCGTCAGTAAAGCTAAGTGTGTAATTTCTGCACTACTAATGTCACCAAACGGAATTGCAAAAATAATGTTTTTAAACATGTCTCCCAATCATTCCCTCTGTTTCCCATTGGTCGAACAATCAGGTGGTCCTGCCCCAAGCTCAAGCTATAGTTTAAGCCATTGTTGCTGTGTCAGACTGGACAGATGATCAAACTAACAGAGCAACATTTTGATAGTGCCACAGATCCACAATGTTTACACATTTTTTTTCTCTAGCAGAAATCAGTCTATAAATGACTTAGAGCTGTATGCATATTAAACTGGGAAAAGAAAAAAGTCTAGTATTTTGACAAACAAATTTACACTTCAGCTTTAATTTACAATAGTTTCAACTACAAGCACAAAATGAAAAGAGTCAAAGAATATCTATATCAGTATTAGACACACACTCTGCTCAAATTGTTATGACCCCAACTGTGAAATGTACAAAATTGCCATATCAGCAAGATGCCAAGTTATCAAGCCATAGAGGCATGCTCCCAATGATTTCATTTTTACTCTGCATACAGCATCTCAGACGTTAGCTTGCCCCATTCCACACTGAGTGACAGTCTGAAATGCCAGATGGTGTTAACAAGCTAGTTAAGGGGAACACAAAAACAAATAAAAAACATTGTTTGATCAGAAAGATAGGGCAGTCTGTGATCAGATAGGGGTGCTAATAAGACAGTGTTGTCACTTATTTCAGTACAATGTCTTTAGAACCATTGGATTTTTTGGAAAGTGCCTGGACACTCAAATTTACAGTGGAAAGTATGTGTACATATAGATGTATATTTGTGTTTTGTGAATAGTTTGTGAATAAAGCTTGTTTGGCCAGATTTTAAAAGTAATAGAAAGAGTTGAATGTACTGTATACTGTAAGACCTATTTTCTGAATATGTCGCCAAAAGATCTGACACACCCGCAGTCAACTGTGGATGATCTTTAAAAGCCATTCCAAAGTCACCCCTTCAGAATGCCCATTTAGTCACTTTATAACCCTCTAACGATTGTTTTTTGCCATGCTCATTCCAAAGACATTAGCCATCTTATAATGGTAGTCACCTCTACTAATACCGTATAGTTGTCCCCCGTGACTTGCTTTGTGAGAGAAGGGGACTTTTGCCACTCTTGACTTTTGCTGAAACAACTGTTGAGCCAGGTCCTTGTTTTTTGTGCATTTTGTTTGTTTATTTGTTTCCTTCCAAGTGTTTCTGTATGATACTGAATGAACTGAAAAATAACTGTGTTTTTGACCATGTGTTTGTGGGACAGGAAAAGGACATGGAGGCATATATCCCATGGGGAACTGGGGGTTGGGGTGGAATGGGATGTTCAAACAATAATAAAATGTTCTGGAAAGATGTTTTTATTGTGCCTTAATTTATTCAAGCCCCTTTTTCTATTTATCATAGTGATAGACTAATATATCAGTTAGACTATTTATTAGGGGCAGTGCCCCAATTGTATCTGTTAGTTTTGCAGTATCCATTTTTGTTTTTTTCCCCACTTATTGAAACTTCATTAATGTTTTTCCCCATTTCCAGTGGCAAACATTTGCATAAATAAAATTCCAGAAGATACATGCTCAACTCTACTGCACATCCTAGCACAGAAACTGATTGTTTTGAGCAGTGCATGCATATTCATTTGATGCATGTCTCGGGCATAATAACGTCTGTACAAAGAATGAAGACTTCTTTGTACAGTAAGACCTGGCCAGGTGTGGGAGAGATATGGGCAAGCTGCCGCATCTCTAGGCATTACCCGAAAACGCTCTCTCATTGTCATCTAAACCAGTGTCTAAACCAAAACATCTCAACAGAGAGTTTTACAGAGAGACAACGCGTGTGTGATAGAGACTGAACAGCAGCCAGAGAAAATAATAGTTTTGAGATTTTAAACTTCAGCAAATAAAATTTCAGAATTCAATTGTTTTTATAAATGTATGTAAAGTGTCTTAAAATGCATTGGCAATGTACAATTAAGTTTATATTGCCAAATAATGCTTGATATAAATTGTATCTGCTCATTTGATACTATTATTTAAAAAGTCCACTGGAAAACACCAGAAGATTTTGCCCAACTTTAATTACAGCATGGCCACTGATTATATGGCATGTAAACATATGCTTTTATCAAAAATGTATAACTGTAAAAATATATCTAATTAACTCTCTCTCTCTCTATATATATGTTACATTTTAACACATACATATTTAAATAATTAAAAAAATGATGACTAACCAATTTCTTGCAAATCTTTTGAGACAAAATATAAAGTAAATATATTTATGATTATATTTTAATGTTTGTTTTAATGTAACATGTTCCATGATTAATTGCAATTAATCACAGAAAACTGTGCGATTAATAAGTTTAAAATAAATGATCGATTCACAGCCCTACTTATAACGTTTGAACACTTTGGCCAAGAAGAATAATTATGTTTTCTTCCCGTTTCACTCTTCATGCTGATTTGAATGAAACTGGCATTTTAAATGTATATTGTATCGATCACCAATATCATAAAATATATTTAAGCCAAAATAGGTGAAGCCACAAAAGCCTTAGGCGATGCACAAATCAATGACGAGCTCAATTAGGTTGACTTTAAATAACATTAAAATATAACAAATAAATTCATAATAAATAAAACATACTAATTTGAGCATTGAACATAAATTTATTTATACGAAATACTAATACAACACACTTACTGAGTCGAAAACATGGTGATCAACAGCTGCAAATACCGTAATATTTAGCTTAAAAAAAGATGATGCAAAGACTTAAGCCTGGTGCACACTGTTCGATTTTGGCCACGATTCTGCCGTCTGAGAAATTTCAGGAATCCTAAAGGATTTCTGTCGTCACAGGGCAAAACCGGCAGTCTTACAACGTTCAGTGTGACTGCACAGACGGCCGATTTATTGCCTTTGCAATGATCTTTAGCCTCCGACGAAGTTTGGGCAGTGTCTGAAATTTAGCATCGTAGCCGTATAGTGTGACTGCTATTACGACGGCCAGATGAGATATTCCACTCCTCTCTCGCACCCAAATTCACTTGGAAAGAAACCTGCTCTGCGTTTGCACCACCATAGCAGTGCCCAGTTGTCACTCTACTCAAGCACTTTAAAAGTTTTTTCTTCTTTTCATTTTATATAAAAGTTTTAATAAATAAATAATCAGAAAATACTTGGAGAAAAGTGTAACACGTCAGCAATATGAAAGCATTATTCTCTTAATTAAATAAATACAGAGCTTAGGCTACAAAATGAAAATAAATAAATGATTGCATTTTCTTAACACGTTTTTTTTTTCTTTACATTTATCATGCATTTTCTTTACAACGTTACTTTAATTACTATTTTATTTGTAATAAATTTACTTTAAACGTCTGTAAACTTCTTTAGTTAAGATTCACACCACTCCAATTTTATTTAAAAATAAATAAATAAAATAGAAAGATTTAACAATTTATACTGGTATTTGTGTGTCGTTTTAATTAAAATCAGCAAATACAGTTGGATAAAATATAGAAATCTATCTCATGTTTGTGCATCATCCATGGGGAATTTGCAAGCGTGATATATTATCAGCCTATATGAATTTACGAAATTTTGTGTGGCCTATTGGTTACTAATCTAAAAGAGGAGAAAAACGTACTATAACCCACTTTTTTTGTTTTCTCCATTGTGAACGGAGAATTTTGTAATTTTTTATTTCCACAATGAATATTTGCTTGTGGTAGCTCATTATTACTGTAGGCTACCTCCCACACTCACGTTCATTCTCAAGCTCTGTAATTTTCTGTATTTGTGATCAGGCTGTCTTATTATAGGCCTATTTGACCAAATCCATCGTTCTTGTAAATGTTAGCTTATGCTCGTGATGGAGTGGTATTGGAACAACGGAAATGCTGATGTCCTGACTTTCAAAGAGAGAGAAAAATTGCTCCTCTGTGGTGGGCAAATTTCGCCGGTTCGCTTCTATTCCCCAACGCTCCCATAAGGCGAGTCACGTTCACTGATCGGACGATTGTGACCACAGTCGGCTACAATGTGTATTGTGCAGTCTGACATAATGTCGCACAGTGTGCCATGGTGATATCAATGCGTTCATATCCTTCAGTATGACAAGCAACAATCGTAAAGGACTATTATAAATCATACAGTGTGCACCCGCCTATAGTGAATAGCTGAAGTGAATCCGTGAACCTTTTATTTGAACTGGTTCATTACTTGAACCGTTCAAACAAACCGGTTCAATAACATAAATTAGACTTCTAGAGAGAGAGAGAGAGAGAGAGTGTAGGCCTTCACACTATTACATACACAAACACTTTGTGTAGAAAGAACCCAGTTGAATTGAGTCAACCCTACAAAATTAGACATGTCAATGTAACTCAAATAAATATTTTTTATTTATGTACTAAGTAGTAAAAGTGAATGTTAGCATGCAAAACACACTCACTTAACACTTTATTAGGAACACTATGGTCCTAATAAAGCACCTGACGTGGTCTTCTGCTGTTTTATCCCATCCACCTCAAGGTTTGACATGTTGTGCATTGACATGAGATGCTATTCTGATCACTACCATTGTACAGAGTGGTTATCTGAGTTACCATAGCCTTTCTATCAGCTCGAACCAGTCTGGAAATTCTCAGTTAACCTCTCTCATCAACAAGGCATTTCCATCCGCAGAACTGCCGCTCACTGGATGTTTTTTTGTTTTTGGCACCATTCTGAGTAAACTCTAGAAACTGTTGTGCATGAAAATCCCAGGACATCAGCAGTTACAGAAATACTCAGACCAGTTCCTCTGGCATGAACAAACATGACACAATCAAAATCCCCCCATTCTGATGGTTGATATGAACATTAACAGAAGCTCCTGACATGTATCTGCATGATTTTATGCATTGCACAGCTACCACATGATTGGCTGATTATATTACATGAAAAATTAGGTGTACAGGTGTACCTAATAAAGTGCTTAATGAGTATACATGCTGGTTGGAAGCACTACAGAGTGTAGTTTAGTACCTTTGCTAAGCAACTAAGCGAGCAATCAATTTCATGTGTAAGATCTGCCTGTCCTCTTCGTTAGCTCAAGCTCCACTCTTCACCATAATGGTAACCCCCAAAACTCCAACTCAAAAAGATTAAGTAAACTTACATTTTAAAACTTAATGGATAGAACACAATGAAATCAAGTGACAAAATGTTCTAGAATTGTGTTGCTTTAGCTCATTTTAATTAAGTAAACCGAACAAGCAACAAAAAACTTTTTTAAGTGTGCCAAGATCTGCCACTGTTGACAGGAGCCATTGATAACTCGATATAGGTCAACCATTGTTTTGTAAAGACATTCAAAAGAGACAAGCCTAATTTGATATAAACTGTACAACATCATTGTAAACATTGCACTAACTAAAATAAGGCACTTGTAACAGGGAACATTGTACGGTCCACAACTCCATATTCATACCAAATTTAGCTTGATGTAATCAGACAGCCCATAAGAATGCATAGTCTGGGAGACAAATGAGTCTTCTAATTGCTCTTGGGCACAATCTAAATAGAGAAAAGTCTTTCTTGAGCAGAGAGAGGGATTCTGTGACCTAGACTGAAATGTAATATCCTTGTGCTTTGTCAGCCAGATCTGCTCTTGTGGTATAGGTTCACAGCCTTTGCTGATTCATTCATTCATTTATTCATTCATTCATTCCCTTTTTGGCCACCATCTTTCTCCCATTCTCTCCTGTCTGTTTCTCAGTCTGGTGGTCCTTATCACTCTTTTTCTATTTCTATAATGTCTATTTTTGTACTCTCTCCTGATCCCACCCTACCTCTCTTAATTCTTTGTTCTCTGTTCCTTCTTTTTCCACTCACACACACACACATTTCCCAGGCTTTCTCCTATGACATACAGTAGCTCGTGGAGGAGATGTGAATTATTCAACAGGCATGCAAATTGATCTAATGTTGGAACAGCAAGACATGCCAGATAGAGGACAAGACCTCCCTCTGTCATAGCACATACACTAAACTGCAGTCCATTCCCAATAAAGTATCATATGCCCAGAGTTTTCACATGGTTAAGACTGAGTCTTCAATTCCACGATGTTTAGAAATCTCTGGTTTCCACTGTATCTTCTCTGTGACCTATGTAGTGTCTTTTTACATGGCGATTGATGCCAATTTGACATTAAAATGCTACAACGTGAACATGCGCTGAAACTTTAACACATTCTTATTTACAATACAGGGGCGAAGGTATAGGAGCAAATTCTCTAAACAGTTGCGCCACTTTTGCACATGATATTTCAGTGCAAAACCTTGCGTCTTATTCACCATTCACAATCAAGTGTAATGCTGCGTCATGCATATTCATCACCAAAAAGGCGGTAAATGTGGTATTGTTCAACACAGACAGTATGTGTAAATAAATGGATGCTATAGGAGGGCGCAATTTTTCTTCAGGAATTTCACCCTGAAGAGTTTCTGGTCTATTCCATAATGTTCACAGTTTCAAGCTTACAGTTAAAGTTGTTCGTAGATAATTAGAGAGAATGTACAGCACAAAGTGTCAAATGAATTCACTGAACCCTGTGTCAATGAGTTCTTGGAAAGAGTTTTCTATATTCACAGAATTCAGAATGGGAAATGTACAGATTTTTCAGAAATAATTTTTCAGCACCCCACCAGCCTTGTAATTCTACTCATGAGGTTCTTAAGACATTCTGCTGATCAGCATCCACAGATGCTAATCTCCCCTCTGTCCTTGGAGAGGTCATAGACACACTCTCTCCCGGTCTTTATCCTGTCTCTGTTTTCATGTTGTTTTTCTTAAACACAGAGCTCACAGATGTGCTAGTGCAAGCATTCTCTCCTGGTCTTTGAAGTGTGACTTCAGTATGCAAATTTAAGTTTTGCTATGTACATTGGATATGCACACAGTTACCGATGACCTGGTTTCCTTTCCTACCAGATGGCAAAAAAATTAAAATAAATAAAATAAATAAAATAAATAAAATAAATAAATAAATAAATAAATAATAATAATAATTTCCTTGATCAGTAATTTTGTATTTTTTTCCAGTGAAAATATCTTATCATCCTTATATCAAGATGTATTTACTTAGCAAAATTGTATAAGATATAAAAAGATATAAGATATAAAAAGACATGTAAGTTAATTTTATTTTTCTTATCCCACTGCCAAATTATTATTATTTTTTTAAACATAAACCTCACTAAATTTGGTTAGATTTATACTTAACAAGAAATAAAAATGTGGTAAACTATTCGTCTACAATCTACAATTTTGCTTTTCAGGGTAAGTTATTCTTTATGTGAAGATACAGTATTTTTATTGTAAAAACAAAAGGCTTCTTAACTAGTGCAGGCTTCTTAACTAGCTTAAACGGATAGTTCACCTAGAACTTCCAGACCTTTCAAGCTCCAAAATCACATAAAGGCAGCATAAAAGTAATCCATATGACTCCAGTGGTTAAATCTATGTCTTTAGAAGCTATATTATTGAAGCGTTAGGCTGCTGCTGGCAATGACAATGCAGATGAAGACGATGTAGGAACCCAGGTGCAGTTTATTTACAGTTGTGAAATCCAACATGAAGTGGAACAAAACAAAACATAAACATGACTTGACGGTACATGACTTGTCTTAACCTGACTTAGCATGACTAGCATAGACATGATTACACAAAACAATACCTGACAATGGACCATGGAAAACATGAGGGTTAAATACATGGACAAGGGTAACAAGACAATAAACCAATGAAAACAAGACACATGAACATGGAGGGAAAACATGAAATCACATCACAAGGGAACCACATGACATGAAACAGGAAATAGAAATGTCAAAATAAAAGACATGAAAAACATGAATCAACAAAATATATATGACATACCCCCTCCCCCCCCCCCCCCCACTAAGGGGAGGCTCCTGACGCCCCAACACTTGAACAAAACACATAAAACTTAGCATAATTTTCAAAGTTCAATAGGGAGCTGGGGGAGGTCTTGAGGCATGGCTTGGCAGGGCATAGAGTATGGGATCAGGGTGGAGCTCATGGGGGGTGGAGCCATGAGAGGCTCGAGGGCCAGAGCCATGGAAGGCGGAGCCGTGAGAGGCTCGAGGGGCAGAGCCATGGAGAACTGGATACCCAGAGAGTAGCCGAAGACTCAAAGGGCCAGGGTGGAACCGGAGGCAGGGAGGACCAAGTCGGCACCGGAGGCTCGGAGGAGCAAGGCAGAGCTGGGGGATCAGAAGACTGAGGCGGAGCTGGTGGGACTGAGGACCAAGGCGGAGTCATAGGGAAGGAGGTCCCCGGTGGAGCCGCAGGCTTGGATTGACGAAGCATAGCTGTGGAACTGGAGAGCTCAGGCGGAGCCAGGTGACCGACTGATCAAGGTGGAGCTGGAGGGATGAGGGACCCTGAGGGACTCGACTGAATCAGATATTCTGTCGCAGCACAATAGTAATGACTTCATGAATTTTTTACTGATAAAATTGAAATCATCAGAAATAAAATTGGGATTATGCAATAAAATGTCAGCACCTCAGAAAACAGTGTCTCAGAATTTTCCTCATGAGCAACTTCAATCCTTTGCTGTCATAGTTCATGAAGAGCTAACAAAACTTATCAAAAAATCAAAAGCCACAGCATGTATGTTAGATCCAATACCAACTAAGCTCTTAAAAGAGGTATTCCCTGTAATCCCAGAACCTCTTCTTAATATAACTCCTCACTATCCTTAGGACATGTCCCAATAAGCTTCAAAATGGCAGTTATCAAACCACTTATTAAGAAGCCACAGGTTGATCCTGGTGAATTGTCTAATTATAGACAGATTTCAAATCTCCATTTATGTTGAAAATACTAGAAAAGATAGTGTCCTCCCAACTATGTTCATTTCTACAGAGAAATGGTATATATTAACAATTTCAGTCAGGATTTAGGCCCCATCACAGTACAGAGACTGCACTTATCAGAGTTACAAATGACTTGCTATTATCATCTGATCGCGGCTGCATTTCTCTTCTTGTGATTTTAGATCTTAGTACTGCCTTTGACACCATAGATCATGACATTCTCTTGAATAGGCTGGAGAATTATGTTGGCATTAATGAACTTGCATTAGCATGGTACAGGTCCTATTTATCAGACCACTACCACTTTGTATGTGTAAACGAGGAATTTGAAACGAGGTTAAGTATGGAGTGCCACAGGGATCAATTTTAGGGCCTCTGCTTTTCTCCTTATATATGCTTCCCCTGGAAGATATTATCAGGAATCGTGGAATAAGTTTCCACTGTTATGCCGACAAAACCCAAATTTATATTTCTTCTAAACCCAATGAAATTTCAGAATTCTCCAAATTAGCAGAGTGTATCAATGAAATCAAAGACTGAGTGGCCAGAAATGTCCTACTACTCAATTCCGACAAAACAGAGGTACTAATTATTGGACCAAAAACCTCTAAAAATAAGATGCAAAATTATAATTTGACTCTCAATGGATGTACTGTTATGCCGTCTTCCACAGTGAAGAAATTAGTTGTTATATTTGATACCAATATGTCCTTTGAAAATCTAATTTCCAATGTTTGTAGAATAGCATTCTTCCACCTCAGAAATATTGCTAAGTTAAGACACAATGCTCTCTGTTGCTGATGCCGAAAAACTAATTAATGCGTTCACGACCTCAAAACTAGATTATTGTAATGCATTACTGGGAGTATGTACTGCAAGTTCAATAAATAAACTTCAATTGGTTCAAAATACAGCTGCCAGAGTGCTGACTTGAACCAAGAAATATGATCACATTAGTCCAATTTTATCATCGTTACATTGGCTACCTGTTAAATTTCATATTTAATTGTAAATTCTGTTAACTACATACAAAGCTTTGAATGGTCTAGCTCCACAGTACTTAAGTGACCTTCTACGATGCTATATTCCATCACATTCATTACAATCACACAATTCTGGCCTGTTAATTGTTCCTAGAATATCAAAATCCACACAAGGAGGTAGATCCTTTTCCTATTTGGCTCCAGAACTATGGAATAGTCTCCCTAACACTGTTCGGAACACAGACACACTCACTCAGTTTAAATCTAGACTAAAGACTCATCTATATAGCCAGGCATACACCTCTTTATCACTTCAGTCTTTTACGATGGACTTCAGAGGATGAATTGATGCCAACTCCAACTGTAAGACATTGGATACTTCATATGCCACTGCCTGAATCTTGGACTTAGGATGGACCCCACCGAACCTCACCGAAATTACCTGCCGGTTGAACTGCGATGCTCCTCATTGATCTCTGTCTGCATCACCTTTGTTTATTGATGGACTACACTCTTGAAATGGAATACATAGACTATCAATTAATTTCCAACAAAAGCCTTCATCAGCCAACTAACAAAGGACAATGCATCTATGTGAACAGTTAATCCAGGATGGACTTCAAAGTCATTAATCTTACATTTCATACAACATCTTTGTTTAAACACTGACCCTTAACACTTACTTGGTTTACACATTTTTACAAATTTTAAACCATGACTTGCACTACACACAAATAACTAATATTAGCTTACATTCATGCTGTTTAGCCAGAGGGGAACTGGCCCCCACAGTAAGCCTGGTTTCACCCAAGGTTATTTATAACCAACATCTTATGGAGTTTTGTGTTCGTTGCTACAGTCACCTTCGGCTTGCTCACTGGGGTTCTAAATACAATTATTTTTTAATTATTTAATTATTTATTTTTATACACAATTTACAATTACACAATGATGACTTTATAGATATTACAGTTTCATTTTCTGTTAAAGCATGATTTTCTGTAAAGCTGCATTGAAACGATGTGTGATGTGAAAAGCGCTATTCAAATAAAAATGACTTGACAATAATTTGTACTAGATGGTACAATAGTAAGATACAGTATCTTATGACTTTACACTTATGAAAAGGTATGATTTTTATTCCCATAGAGACAAACCAATCATCAAACAGAATTTCAAATCGATACAATATAGGCATTCAATTTTAGCTAGCCTCCTATCAAACACTTTATTTTAAGAAAGGAAATCAACAAATTTGTCTGTCAACAAATTGTGTTACTTATTCTATGTGTATTTGTGCAAAACAAATGACTGTTGTACAGTATGTCAGTAACCTGCAATACGTTTACCCTATCTTGTTCTAGACCCAATGTTTTTTTTCTTCTGTGGTACACAAATTTTTTTTCTGAATAAAATGGTTTAGGTTTAGGCTTTGGGTAAGGCCCAGGGCTAGACGTTATGGTTAGGTTTAGGTTGGGGGTTAAACTTAGGAAAAATCGTCATAAAGAGTAAAAGTTTTTTGTTCGAGCCATCTCGTTCAAATTCTTACGATTTCGCCATCTCATACTATTATTTCAGCTTGTCGTGAGACTGGGTTGAGTCTCCCTTGGTCAACCAGCATTTTTTGTGTCCCCCGTTTGACCAGCATTTTTTGTCTGTGAACGACATGACAATGCTGGTCCACTAACAAGACCAGCACCAAACCAGAAATAACCAGCATAAACCAGCTTGATCCACAATGGAAATGCATGCTGGTCTGAGCTGGTTATTTCAGCAAGGATAAAAACACACACACATTCCAATGAATGTTTGCTATTCATCCGTTATCTCTTCTTGTTGCTGTGTGGAGCAGGTGGAAGTATTTTTGGCTCTGAGGTCAGGTGCTTAGTAAAGTGAATAGGAGAGACTCCAGGCAGATGGCCTGGTTTTTGATGTTCCTGCTTGACAGATCCTATGGCTGTCCAAACGTTTCCCCTTATCTTTCCTGGTTTGTACGCGTGAGCCTCCCTGGAGGTGGTTGAGTGGCCCGTTGTTCCAGCCCAGTGCCTAGGAAAGAGTACACATAGCTGGAAAGCAGATATCCTGGTGCAGTGGACACATGGATGACTTCCATTCTTCCATTTCTTTATCTTACCCCACCCCATGAATGTGTTTCTCCTCAGCTTATGAGGGAGGGGAGGGGGGGGGGGTTTGGAGGGTTGGAATGGATGCTGCATTTAAAGGGCTTTTTGATTAAAACCTTTGAAGCCAATGTGATTGTTTCCAGATGGCCTTCAAAGTGACCGTATATGTTTGGTTTTAAACGTCATGTTTACTGAATTTTTGGCCAGTAGGCAAGTTTTCCAACCAGTTGTCAATTACTGATGAACAAAACAACTATTCACTGATAAACATTATAAACTCAACCAATTTTTCTCTTATTGTATATCTTGCATATGTGTGAAATATATGAATCTGAACAGATAAAGCACTAGCGTTTTGTTGTCTCTGTTCATAAGAATGAGAATGTAAAACAGTACCCCCCATAAGTATTCATACACTTTAGCCACACTTATAAATATATACATTTTATTGCATTTTGTAACAATATATCAAACTAAGTGGCATTTATTTTAAAGAAAGATAAGCACACTTTTCAAGCAAAACATTTCACAAACATGAAGTTTGAGAAGTCTTAAATGAAGACAAAAGGTATATGGACACTTTCTGATTGTAAAACGTTAGTGGAACATCTACCAAAAATGACCCTGAGACCAGTTGGTTAAAAGTAATTGCAAAATTGGCTCAGAAAAGTGCAGTTAATTCTGAGAAAAGGTTTTGTTTAATTTGTCTGAAGAAGTTATTTTTAAAATGAAATTCAAACATTTTTAAGTGTGGCTTAAGTTTGCATAGGCCTATATTTTCTGTGGCCACCCTGAAAATGTAAATGTCCTAATATAAAAGAGTTTGCGAATTGCAGTGTAAATGTTATAAACATCAAAACAGTTCAGTGGCACAGGTTTTGCTTTATTATGAAGAAACATTTCTGTATTAGAGGGCTGTAAATAAACAAAAATGACCTTTACCATGGTCAGAACTTCAGAAAGTATTTATCTGTTATTAAAGCCCCAAACTAAAGAAAATAGAAAAACTTTTGATGTTTGAAATTTCTCTCTCTAAAAATGAGTGGTCTTGAACCCTCGAAAACTTTCATGAATTTAAATAGAGTCAAACGCTCATATCATCAATGCCTAGCAATATAACTTCAATTCACTTGCTCACTGAAATTGAAACCAAGTCTGTATATACAGGTCATCAATACAGGTGGAACTGATGATATTTATTTTATTTCTCTATTAGAAATTTGAAGCCTGAACGAGTAATGCTTGGTCAATGATGTCTGGCCCACTTTTAACTTAGAATTGTAGCCATGTATCATTATAGACAAAGCACACACATTTACAGATACGAATGACAGTGAAATATATATATATATATATATATATATATATATATATATATATATATATATATATATATAAAGGGGTATTTACTGTAAAGTTGACTTACATTTTACACATGTTCTTTGCAAATATTTTCTTACCAAAGCAACCCAATAGCTTGTAAATAGAATTTTCAGAACAGTACAGGACAATTCAGTCTTTCGTTTAATTTGAATTTATTATGGTGTTCATATTGATTACTTAAATCAATAATAAAAAACAACAACATCCTGATAAGAAATTAGCCACAATGTGTGAATTAGCCTATATGCTAGTTCACAATGGGGCAGTTTGTAATGATTTGTAACACTGCTGCATGACTATGCTGAAAGTTTATTGTGGTTCACACTGTATTAAATGTAAACATTTTACACAAAAATGGAAGTAGGACATCTTTGCCAAGAAGAATATCATAAGCTCTATTGATGGTAGGATACCGTATGTATAATTTGTGCAGTTACAGAAGGGAGTTTGGGGCTGTTCAAACTGAATGCGTTCTTGCTCTTAAAAAAAAAAAAAAAGACTAGAGGCAGTGCAATGCTTATAACCTAAGTCCCTTTCAGGGTAAGTCAGTCCACTTGGCGGCCATTTTAGGAACACTCTCAGGCAGTTTTTTCTTTGGATACCAGCATGAAAGTACAGCTCCAATCTACTTGAATGGGGAAAGACTAAAATCTCCAAAACGGTCAAGACTACGATCAAAGAATATATTTCAAACCAGCAGTAAAATATGACAACAATGGTATAATAAATTGTGTTTCTTTAGCTCACATTATGCTACGAAAACGCAATTTATCAGGCTGGTCCAGCTAATGCGCACCAGATGACATTTTTTTGTTAACCTGACACAGCGTCTATAAATAGTATATTTTGTCTTTTAGCGCAACAAAATGCTATTACACTGTTTTTGATGCATCCCTGATACCACACTTACATAACCCAGACGTCTATTTGACGTCTAGTTACCTCTCAGATGTCAACAAGACAATCAGCAGGTGTCTTTGAGACGTTTATGATTTTGAATGTTAGTAAATCTGATCTTTTTAAGATGTTTAGCAGAAGTTAATTAGAATGCGATGCTTCCCAGATGAAATGCTCTTAAACAGACATCTCAGAGATGCACGTGTTCAGTCTGGGATTATATTGGGTAGGCTATGCAGAAACGCGCTCTCTGACAATGCTCTATCTCTTGTGGCATTGGTAAGTCCGACTCATTTTAGTGAATCGGTTTGTTTGGATGGTTTTTGTAAATGAACCCATTCATGAGATGATTTCTGAATCATTTGAGTCCCTGAACAACTGTCTGTGCAATATTCTACATCTCTTTTTGTAGTGAAAACATTTAACAAACTGCTGTTGTTCATCATTGCACCCTTAACTAGCCTCAATGTATTTAGCTACTTTTTGTTAGTAGCTTGTTGTGTAGCCAACTACATTTTCAGCTGGGTATCTTTACTGTAGTTTAACTTTGTTAAATCATGAGTAGTTTGTAGCTTGCAAAGCTATCCATGATAGCACATGTACAGTAAATCACACAGATAACTATTTAATGTGTGTGTTTACATCTGGAAGACATATTTTTACATTGTTTGCTCATCAGCAAGACATCTACAAGATGTTTACTCTTGGATGTCAAAAGGACACTCAGCAGACGTCTTTGAGACATATATGATTTAGAATGTATCTACATTAGCTATTTTTAAGATGTTTATTAGTTATTGATTAGAATGTGATTCTTTCCAGATGAAACGCTCTTAAACAGAAACCTCAGAGATGAATGTGTGCTGTCTGGGACATTTTCAAAGTAGCTTGGCCAACACAATCAGTCAAGTATGGTGAATGAAAGGAAAGCTTTGCCAAGAAGCAGTCTACCTATCCTGCTACAGTACAACACAATAATCTCAGTGAAGATGCTCTTTGGAGGCCAAGAAGTGTCTATAAAAAGGTAAATTCATATGGAATAAAATGGTGCTGGACAACAGAACAAGTGGCAGATTGTACAGTCTTTACTCTGTATTGATTAAAACATAGTAGATATTGTATTCAAACATCCCCATAACTTTGAAATAATCCTCTGTGGGTTACAGTCATGTTCTCTGCACAACTCATAAACCGGAAATTGACCAGAAATGCTGGGATGAAGAGTGTTGGTTTGTATATTATGTATATAAACAATTTAAAATAATTTTATCGTTGTTCTTAAACTGGAGTACTATAATAATGTGGGACACGCTGCAATGGGATATTTACACCTTAAGGTCAATACTTGTAATGAAACATACAGTGGAAATTCAATACAGACAATATATATGATAAGGATGAGCTCTGTTTCATTCATTTTTACAGTATATTGCTCAGACAATAAATTCTCAAACCATCACAATTAAAAACACATAGTAAATCTTAAACTGGGCTTAATCATATTTTTTTTATTGGGGGTCATGCCCTGAAAGGGTGAAGACCCCTATTGTAAGCATTAGTGTTCTTATTATTCTTTTTTTTTCTGCCGTGGGAGTCTATGGCAGCCCGTAGAACAGTTCGCAGGAAAGTTATGAAATTTTGCACACAGCTTGAGGACAGTCTGAACTAATACCACAGCAATTTCACATTTGGAGTCTGTAAATCAAACCCTTTAGCGCCACCAACAGGTCAAACTTTCACAAATGTTTACACTAATAACTTTTGAACTGTAAGTCCTAGAGACAAATTTCCCCCTGATTCCAGAGCTCACGGCGAGTCAAATGCATACCTTGGTTTTGATTTCCGCCCGACTAGACTTTCCGCAATTTTGAATTTTAAGGAAACACGTTTTTTTCGCTACTCCTACAATTTTTATCCGATTTCCACCAATTTTTTTTTAAACGATCGTGAGATAGAGCTACACAAATGTTATCCCTTTTTTTTTCTATATTTGAAATCGTTCCTGAGAAATGGTTTCACGAAATTGATGGCGAGCACGCCAAAATGGACTTCATGCTGTATCTCCACAACACTTTGACAGATTGTGACAAAACTTGGTATGTGTCATCACCATCATGCCTTGAGGTCACCTGCAGTATGGTGGAAAAATGAATTTTGTGCGCTTATAACTTTTAGTGGCGTTGGTCTTTTTTCACAGGACTGGTCTCGTTAAGTTTGGGAGGACTTACCAAGCGCAACGTTACCATATTTGCTATGGTTTGCTTTATGGCCTGTTGCCACTTCGAAACTGGTTCCGAAACTACTTTAGCGAATTGCTTCAAAGCCGTTCGTCCAACCGGAACGAAACCACCAAAATAAGAAGTGTCATTAGTAAATTTCTTAAGATAAAAGAGAACATGGCAAAATTTTGCTCGTAAATGCCAAAAACAGGCCGAAGAATTTTAAAAGTGGTCTCTATTTTTACGTAAATTGATTTAACTCTTAAGTGAAATAAGATATTTTCACCAAACTTGACACACTTATATACTGTAAGGGCTCAACCTGAGAACACACAGAAAAAGTTGCGGGGTTTGGCCATTTGGTGGCGCTATAACAGGGAACAATATGAAAGTGGCTCTAAATATAGAAACATTGGTCCCATTAATTTCACAATTTGCTTGCAGTGTCTTTGCATTCAGTGTCTTTGTGGGAGTTGCCATCATTGATCATGAGGACAGTTGCATATATTGAGAAACATGGCAGCCATTGGCCAATCATCAACAAATTTGACATTGAGCACACCAAAATGGACTTGAGGCTGTATGTTTGCATTTTTGTGAGACTGGTCTTGTTAGATTGTGTGGGTCATGCAGAGAACAATGATACCATGGTTGGCCATGATTTGATTTTATGTAAACGTTTTGTTGTTGCTATTACTCCTATAACATTTGTCCAGTCAACATGAAATTGAAATCTGCTGATTATTTGAAGACCATGCATGAAAATATTAGCAAATAGATTTTTGTTGTTTAGAATTCTTTCACAAACAAATTTAAAAGTACTAAATTTAAACATTTGTTTAGTAAAATTAAAATATCTTGATCTGGGGGGTCATTGTGAATTCTGGATGCCCTGTAATAAACAATGGCTATATGTGCTTGCTTGAAATATTTCAATCAGTTAGACAAATTGTTTTCAATTAAGTTAGTGTCATAGAAATAATCAAAACATATATTTTTGTTTAAATTATGTATTGAAATCAGCATCACTGTCACAAAATACAAAAAATAACGAGAAGAAACAAAAACAATTGTGTTCAAAGGCAAAAACATTAGCTGTAGTAAATCAAGAACACTTATCAAAAATATAAGATAATAATTACAGAATCAAAAGAAATATTTGAAAAAAAAAAGCATTTCTTTATTTAATTGTGTATAAATTCACTCTACCAGAATGATGAAGAAAATATAGGAAAGTACATTATCAATCAGTAGAGATGTGATTATTCATTTGACATTTTAATTTATCTACCATGTATTCTCTAAAACCCCAACAAAAATTATGTTCCATATCTGTCACTCACTCAACGTTGTGTCGATGTAGTGACACTAGGGGTCACTCTTGGGAGCATGAGACACTTCTGGTCTTTGATAAAAGGCTAATGAAAATTGGTGAGTGGTATTTGCATGCCACTCCCCCAGACATACGGGTATAAAAGGAGCTGGTACGCAACCACTCATTCAGATTTTCTCTTCGGAGCCGAACGGTCATGCTCATTGAGCTGAATACTACTGTTCATTCACCTCTGCTGGATCTGACGGCGCATTTCAGCGGCTTCTCCCTCCTCTGCACTGGTGCACTGCAGAGAACGCCCCTGGGCGCTTCGGCAGAAAAACAAGAGAGTATATTTTCTGAAAGAGCTTTTCTTCCTCTAAAAGAGTATATATTTCTCTAAAAGAGCGGCACACACGGAACGTCTTTTTAAAGACACATCTTTTTAAAGATGCCTTTCTGATTGTGTGTTATTCCTGGTTGCGTTCGTTACCTCTCAACTTTGGATGATCATGATCGCTGTCTTTCGTGTCTGGGCGCGACCCACACAGAGGCAGCATTTGTGGATGGTTCATGTTCTCACTGCGAGAACATGACCATGGCAACATTGCGGTAGCCACCCCAGCAGCTCCCCGCCTTGGTCCTTCTACCTACGGTTATGAGGCCAGCGCGGCTAGCACTGGGGGTGATTTGGGGTCCCCAATGGGATCGTCTCTGATGGGTATCCCCCCGCGGCCCTCCCATTCCCCAGCACGCTCGTCTGCCCCAATCGGGCTTCCGGATGAGTTCGCCGGCTCATCTCATGGCAAGTCTGGCTTCTTGTTCAGAGCCCGCAAAGATGATGAGCTCTCAAGCGCAGCATCGGAGAGTGGGCTTGTCCAGTTGGACGCAGAAGCCTCAGCTGGGCTTCCCCCTTTGGGGACGATTGTCCAGTCACAGGCCGATGCCGAAATGACGGACATGCTTTCCTGGGAGGCCACGAGCGTTGGGTTAAAGTGGAACCCTCTGCTCTCCCCTGAACCCTCGCGACTTGATGATTGGTTTCTGGGCTCGCGGCGCCGCTCAAAGCAGCCACGCCCCGCTCCAGTGCCATTCTTCCTGGAAGTGCATGAGGAGCTGACGAAGTCGTGGGAGGCACCTTTTACTGCCTGGCCCTGATTCCTCAGTTCCTCCACTCTCACTACCCTCGATGGCGGAGTGGCCAGGGGCTATACGACGATTCCCCCGGTGGATAAGGCGCTCGCGGTGCACCTATGCCCGCAGAGCGCCGCCACCTGGCGTGGACGCCCTAAGCTCCCGTCCAAGCCCTGTAGGCTCATGTCGTCCCTGATGGCTAAAGCCTGCAGCGCTGCTGGACAAGCCGCCTCTGCCCTGCACGCCATGGCTCTCCTGCAGGTCCACCAAGCCAAGGCACTGAAAGAACTACACGAGGGTAGTTCTGCCCCAGATTTGATGCAGGAACTGTGCTCGGCGACCGACCTTGCTCTCCGAGCGATGAAGGTCACGGCGCGGTCTCTCGGGTGGACGATGGCCACACTAGTGGTCCAGGAGTGCCACCTTTGGCTCAACCTGGTCAAGATGGGCGAGGCCGACAAGACATGGTTCCTTGCTGGCCCCATTTCCCAGGCGGTCCTATTAGGCGACACCATCAAGGACTTTGCCCAGCAGTTCTCAGCGGTGAAGCAGCAGACGGAGGCAATCCGGCACATCCTGCCCCGGCGCGGCTCAAGATCCCGCACCCCATCTGCTCATCGCCAAGGGCGTCCCCCTGCGGTGACTGCACTGGCTCCGCTGCAGCCCACCCCTTCGGCCTGGCCCCGGCATGGAGCCCACCGCAGGAAGCAGACGCCACCCATCTCACAGCTGGCGCCTAAGAACCCACGGAGGTTCTCAAAGTGCCCCTGAGACGGGCAACCCAGGGATGAGGGAACCCACTCACATGGAGCTGGTAAAAAGACCACTCCATCCCCTGGTGGAGGGCCGGGCGGAAAATCTTTTGTTGCCTTTTTGTTTGATTTCGCCGCATGCCCAAGTGGCTGCGGTACCCAACAGTTCAGCAAAAGAGCAGCTTCCTTCCTCCCTGGGTCACATATCCGGTGTGTATGGTTGTCACCATGACTACCGTCCACAGGCTTTTTCTTGCAGGATTGGCGCTCCAGCGGTGGCCTTTCTGCCCCTGAGCACCCAGCTGTGGCACACAGCCGCCCCCGATGTGGCAGTCTCCACGGTATACGAGGACAGGCCTCTTCCTCCCCCATCCCAGGCTGTTCCGGGGGTGGTCACAAGGAGCCAGGTAAGTGCTTCGATGTCCCTAGACTCAGCACGGCCACGAAGAGGTGTGGCACCTCGCGCTCCGCCCCGCCGCGAGGCCCCACCTGCCGGTACGTCCTACAACATTGTCTCCTTGGTCCCCCTCGCGCGGAACATGGACGCGTGGCTCGCGCTTTCCAATCCGTCGCGATGGCTGATCCGGACCGTCCGACTCGGCTACGCGATTCAGTTTGCCAAGCGCCCGCCCAGGTTCAGCGGTATTCACTTCACCTTGGTCACCTTGGGCATTTGCATTCTCAACTATCTCGATGACTGGCTAATCCTAGCTCACTCTGGTCTCACACAGGGACCTGGTGCTCTCATACCTCAGGTGACTAGGGCTTCGGGTCAGCTGGGAAAAGAGCAAGCTCCTCCCGGTTCAGAGTAGCTCTCTTCTCGGTTTGGAATTGGACTCAGTCTCCTTGACGGCGCGCCTTACAAACGAGCGCGCCCAGTCAGTGCTGGCCTGTTTGAAGGCGTTCAAACAGAAAACAGCAGTTCCACTGAAACATTTTCAGAGTCCCATGAGGCATATGGTGTCCTCGGCGGTGGCCACCCCGCTCGGGTTGATGCATATGAGGCCGCTTCAGCACTGGCTCCAGACTCGAGTCAAGATGGGCATGGCACCATGGGACACATCGCATGGCCATCACGCCGGTCTTTCACCGTCTTTTCAGCCCTTGGACTGACCTCTAGTTTCTACGAGCAGGTGTTCCTTTAGAACTGGTCTCCACCGCGCATCGTGGTCACGACAGATGCCTCCGAAACGGGCTGGGGCACTGTTTGCAATGGGCACGCAGCCAGCGGCCTCTGGACGGGTCCGCGACTGCATTGGCACATCAACTGCCTTGAGTTGTTGGCAATTCTGCTCGCCCTGCAGAGGTTCCGGCCATTGATCCAGGGTAAGCACGTCTTAGATCGGACAGACAGCACGGCAACGGTAGCATATGTCAACTGCCAAGGTGGTCTGCGCTTTCGTTGTATGTCACAACTCGCCCGCCGTCTCCTCCTCTGGAGTCAGCAGCACTTCAAGTCACTGCGAGCCACTCACATCCCGGGCAACCTCAACACTACAGCGGACGCGCTGTCATGGCAGGTTACCCTCAGGGGAGAGTGGAGACTCCACCCTCAGTTGGTCCAGCTGATTTGGAGTCAATTTGGACGGGCACAGGTGGACCTGTTTGCCTCCCAAGAATCATCCCACTGCCCGCTCTGGTATGCCCTCACCAAGGCTCCCCTTGGCATAGACGCGCTGGCACACAGCTGGCCCCCTGGTCTACGCAAATATGCATTTCCCCCAGTGAGCCTGCTTGCACAGACCCTGTGCAAGGTCAGGGAGGACGAGGAGCAGGTCATCCTGGTAGCACCCTACTGGCCCACCCAGACATGGTTCTCGGACCTCACGCTCCTCGCAACAGCTCCCCCCTGGCGAATTCCCCTGAGGAAGGACCTTCTTTCTCAGGGACAGGGCACCCTCTGGCACCCTTGCCCAGACTTATGAAATCTTCATGTCTGGCCCCTGGATGGGACGCGGAAAACCTAAGCTGTCTACAACCCATGGTCGTAGGCACGATTACTCAGGCTAGGGCCCCCTCTACGAGGCGCCCGTATGCTTTAAGTGGCATCTGTTCGCTAAGTGGTGTTCTTCCCGACACGAAGACCCCCAGAGATGCGCAGTCAGATCAGTACTTTCCTTCCTGCAGGAGAGGTTGGAAGGGAGGCTGTCCACTTCCACCTTGAAGGTGTATATTGCAGCCATAGCAGCACACCACGACGCAGTCGACGGTAAGTCCTTAGGGAAGCATGACCTGATCATCAGGTTCCTAAGAGGTGCCAGGAGGCTGAATACCTCCAGACCACGCTTCGTTCCCTCATGGAACCTCACTGTAGTTCTTCAGGGTCTACGGAGAGCCCCCATTGAGCCCTTGCAGTCAGCTGAGCTTAAGGCACTTTCTTTGAAGACTGCCCTCCTGACTGCGCTCACTTTCATCAAGAGGGTAGGTGACCTGCAAGCGTTCTTTGTCAGCGAAACATGCCTGGAGTTCGGTCCGGGTTACACTCACGTGATCCTGAGATCCTGACTGGGCTATGTGCCCCACCACCCCTTTTAGGGACCAGGTGGTGAACCTGCAAGCGCTGCCCCAGGAGGAGGCAGACCCAACCCTGTCGTTGCTTTGTCCGGTGCGTGCTTTACGCATCTATTTGGATCGCACGCAGAGCTTTAGAATCTCTGAGCAGCTCTTTGTCTGCTTTGGTGCACAGCGGAAAGGAAGCACTGTCTCCAAGCAGAGGATCGCCCACTGGCTCATTGACGCCATAACTATGGAATATCTCGCCCAGGACATGCCGCCCCTGGTAGGGCTATGAGCCCATTCTACCAGGGGTGTAGCGGCTTCCTGGGTCCTGGCCAGAGGTGCCTCTCTAACAGACATTTGCAGAGCAGCAGGCTGGGCAACACCCAACACCTTTGCAAGGTTCTACAACCTCCGGGTGGAACCGGTTTCGCCCCAGGTAGTGGCACGCAACACAAGCGGATAAGCCCGGGATAGCTGGCCGGGTGTATCACTTGCACATAGTGCCTTCCACCTCCTTTTGAGCTGAAGACGTGCGCCATTAATTCCCAGTAGTGTTCACAAACTTTTGTTTACTGGTTGACTTCCTCCGAGCACTGTGGCAATTGAGTTTTTGGAGAGACTCACTGCCGGCCTAGTACACGTGCTAACTAAGAGTCCTGTTCTGGGGTAGGTGCTCCGCATGTGGCGGTTCCCTGTAAGGCTAACCCCGTGCGATATATATCTTCCGCTAGTTCGTTTCCCTGTTGGCAAACTGCGTCTTCCTAGGGCAGAGCCCCTCTGCCCCAGTCTCCATGTTTGTAGTAACTCCTCCCCCGTTGGGTAGGATCTACCTTGAAGACTCTCCACATGGTCGGAAAGACCATGTGACGTATTCTTCCACTTAAATATCCCACCCTCTCTTTGGGTGATGTGTGGTCTCCGCGGTGTCTTCCCCTTGGGAGGGACACCCCCCGACAAGACCTGGTGGCCCAGTCGGATAATCCCCCTTCTTTTTCAGGGAGTGGAAAAAGAGAAGGGGAAAAGAGGCCACGACTGGGTTAAGCCTGTCTCTATCTTTTGGGTAGTCGACTTGTCCCCAAAGGGCCGTTCGACACTCATAACTATGTTGGGGGAGGTTACGTGTGACCTGGTGTGCTGGCTATGAGGCACACAGTAGTCTGCCCACCACACACCGCCAGTTCACGTAATACAGTTCAGCCAATTGTGGTGTTTCGTATAGGGACCCCTAGTGTCACTACATCGACACAGCGTGAGTGACAGATAGGGAACGTCATGGTTACTTGTGTAACCCCCGTTCCCTGATGGAGGGAACGAAACGTTGTGTCCCTCCTGCCACAACGCTGAACTACCCACTGAAATGGCCGGACCTTATATCGGCTCCTCAGCATAAAACCTGAATGAGTGGTTGCATACCAGCTCCTTTTATACCCGTATGTCCGGGGGAGTGGCATGCAAATACCACTCACCAATTTTCATTGGCCTTTTATCAAAGACCAGAGGTGTCTCTGGCTCCCAAGAGTGACCCCTATTGTCACTACATCGACACAACGTCTCGTTCCCTCCATCAGGGAACAGAGGTTACACAAGTAACCATGACGTTTTCATTTTGACAAAGCCACATGGTAATTAGACTGTCAGTGGATGATTTCATGCAAAATGACTTAACACTCGGAGCAATCTAAGGTTTAGTGCTTTGCTCAAGGGTACAATGATAGTGGCTCATGGGTAGTATTGAGCTTGAACCAGCAAGTGTTCAGCAACACTCTTGAGCTTTGCCTATTATGCAAAACCACACCCATGGGAATTGTTATGGTAGTTATATTTATAATGTAGTTAAATAGTGCAAACAGCCAATACATTAATACAGTTGTAAGTGCACAATTTTGTTTAGAGAAAACAAAGAATAATTTTGAAAATCTGAAGTTTTACATTGAAATACAAAATGTCATGAAAATCTGTCCCATAAGGTTTTAAAACATGTTGGTTGTTTTTGAAATAATCCCTGAAAATTGTAAAAGAAGTGAAAGAAGTCTTTTTTTTTTTTTCTTTTTTTTTTTTTTTGGTACTGCTGTCCTGCTGTGAACAATTTCTGGTTAATATGTCATACAAGTATGCATTTAGTCATCAGTACATGACTGTGCAGCATCCTGATCCTGTCATATCCTCACAGAACTTTATAGTCCTACAAGATAAGAAAACAAAATATGTTTTAACTTGAGATATTAAAAAAGAATAAGGAATGACATAAAAATTGAAAGCATGGAAAGCATTTATAAAAGTAAATATACTCACATCAAGTCTCATCAAGTTTTTTCCAGCAGTAAAGTGTAGTATTTCTTTTGACCTGTGTTGTTGTACACCAGAAGGTGAACAATGAGATGTTAAGAGTTTTTTATTATTATTTTTTTATTATTACTATTAAAACAGAGTCAGTTGTTTTAAACCATAAGGCGAAGGATGAGATGTGTTGTTCTTAAAGCATTAACTGCAAAGTTCTAAAACATAAGAAAACAAAACAGATTTTATTGTAGTTTTTAAAATAAAATGAATCTTATACAATATCAGCACTACTGCAAAACCACACACAAAAAAGCCCATCTGCCTCAAGGTTCGATGTGTTGTGCATTCTGAGATGCTATTCTGCTCACTATAATTGTACAGAATGGTTTTCTGAGTTACTGTAGCCTTTCTATCAGCTTGAAACAGTCTGGCCATTCTACGCTGACCTCTCTCATCAACAAGGCATTTACATCCGCAGAACTGCTGCTCACTGGAGGTTTTTTTATTTTGGCACCATTCTGAATAAACTCTAGAGACTGTTGTGCATGAAAATCCCAGGAGATCTGCATATACAGAAATACTCAACCTAGCCCGCCTGACACCAACAAACATGCCACGGTCAAATTCAATGAGATCACATTTTTCTTCCATTCTGATGGTTGATGTGCACATTAACTGAAGCTCTTGACCCATATCTGCATGCATAAAAAAACAAACAAAAAAAAACAGCCGATTTCTCTTTTAGCTGACCAACTCACCTGATTTGCTATACAGTATCAATCATCTATATACTGTAAAAGGGGCCAACTTTGTAATGATTTTATTATGCAAATATGGTTGACAGAGCAGGTTGAATGGTAGGATGAGGAAGAGAAAGAAGAGTGCGTAAACGAGGTGCCAGACAATTGAGAGGACGACACGAGGTCTTTCAAGGTGTATCATCATAGAACAAATTTTGATGTGAAGTAGATGAGAACTTGTAGCCAAATGTAGCGGACCGCATTGACTTGCACCACTAGCAGGGTTGGAAGGGTTACTTTTGAAATGTACTCCACTACAGAATAATAAAATACATGCTGTAAAATGTAATTTGTAACGTATTCCGTTAGATTACTCAAGGTCAGTAACGTATTCTAAATACTTTGAAATACGTCTTCAGCACTGGTAGATTTTTTCACTTGTTTTGACTATAAAAACTCTGCCAGTACAGTAAGACAAAATACACATGTTAAAAAAACATTCTCTGAAAAACCTAAATATCTTATGCAGTGTTGTAAAGATAAATCTAATTGTTATTTTTACAGGAAAACAATAAAAAAAATTATTATCAAGAATATGATTTTTACCCTAATATCAATGGTCTAACTAGAAAAAAAAAAGAAAATCTAATGTGAATTTTCTTGATAAAAAATATGATCGTGCCTGGTAACATGTACATGTAAAATGGCTAGAAATAGCATTTTAGCTTAGCGTAAAGCTGACAATTTACACAAGGTTTATTTCTATTTCCTCTGCTCCAAACTTACTTCAAACTTCTCTGTGTGCTCGTATGAATGTAACACATCATAAGAAAATGTTTCACCGCTGTTCAAATGCACTTTGGATCGCATCATTTATATGTATAAATGTTTTCCATCTGAAAGGACTAAATATTAAATGAAACAAATGACAATAAAATGCAAAGTAATCTCTTCAGTAATCAAAATGCTTTTTGAATGTAGCTATATTCTAAATACCAATGATTTTAATTGTAACTGTAGTGGAATACAGTTACTTATATTTTGTATTTTAAATACGTATTCCATTACATGTATTTCATTACTCCCCAACCCTGACCACTAGTAATTACCCTTTTGAATTAAGTGTTAAGCTTGTGTGCCTGTTGTTGTTGACATTAGCCTAGTTTCCATCCACTTTTCATACTATTTTGTCATGGACAATGTAGTATCTGGACCAATCAGACACACAATTATTCATTATTTAATGAATAATCCAACAGACGTCTCAAGACAGTAACAAGCATAGGTCCAAGTAGGCCCAAGAAGACTCAGAGATGTCTGCTCTCCCACTAATCATTATCAGCTCTTACTCCCCCTTTGCCGACACTGGTCCAGCAACTAGTGGACCTCAGAGACATTCCAGAAGAAGAAACTCACTCCATTCCCCCATAGGAAAGACACATAAAGCCCATAAAACAGACTTTTCTTCATTAATTTATAGACAAACTGTTCTATAAATGAACATGCATATCCTCAGGACATTGTGTGTATGATTATTACTGTCTCGTATAGTGTCTTTTGTACTGTATACCGTTTTGTGCATGCTTTATGACAGAACCACTAGATAATGTAAAATTATTTGTATCATGTTTCCTATCAAATTAATCCTTGTGTGATACCCTAAACATTGGAGTATAGCACCCCCTTATAGCATGCATTGTATGCTTGTTATATTAATCAGAACATAAAGGGGAACAAACTGCTAGCTTACTCCAATCATGCAAATGAGTCAGCTTCCAAACAAAGGAACTTTTCCTGCTGGAAAATTGCACCTTTCTTATTGGTCAAGCCAATCTCGAGAGGAGTGACCTCCCTCAGGAGTTAAAGGGCACTGTCGGAGTGACCTCCCACTCTCTCTGCTTCTTCCCTCTTCTCTTTCTCCCTTCTGCTCATGGTTGCTGTTCGTGTGGGGCTGGAAACACCCGGTCCGACTGTGAGGTTGCAGGCCAGCAGGCCTCAAACACATCAAGCCATGTGTAACTTCCTCCACCATAACATAGTCAAACTAACACCGCAAGTTCATCATCATTTCTTCATTCAATGCGGATGAAATTGATTGAAACTTCAACACCATCGACTCAAGGAACCATCAAGACTTTCTCCTGAGACTGCATCCGGGCGCTCTCTCAACAGCCAAGGCATTGCAAATATCGTACAATTAACTAACTAAACAGAGGTTTAGTATGAGCTGTGAACCCATTTGTTAACAAAGGTGCTTTGAAGTAAGAAACTGATGGTTCTTTCAGATGGTTAAATGACTCTTTTCATAGCTTCATTCCCCTGTTCTGTTCCGGTTTCATTCACTTTCACTTTTCCATTTCCCATTTATGCGTGATTAGTGTGTATGTGTTTGTTTAGATTAGTTATGTGTTCGTAATTTAGTTAAATAAAGCTTTTGTGTACATTCTTGCGAGTTGATTCTGGTCTGCTTGTAAATCAATGTCAATTTAATGATTTGATCACAGCTACATGCTAAGAAACAGTTATTTTTCTGTGGCCATGAAAAATATTCTTTCTGAGAGTTGATAGACGATCAATAATGAGTGTTCGCTGGACGAACAGATTAATTGATTGTAATGTTAATTCAGCTACATCAAGTTAATTCTATTAACTGATCCAAATGTTTATAATTAATTATAACGAGTTATGATTAATTATTCATATTTCCATTTTAAAGATAATTTGACTGTGGTAAATAATCTTATCCCTGTTTTTTTTTTTTAAAGATTTAGCTTCAAAGCTGTACCTAAATATGTGTAAAATTATTTTTAATAAGCCATGAGAATAATATTACTCCAATAAGTGAATTAATCATAATTCCCTTATTAAAGCTAATTCCTTACAATAGAAATTGTGAGCGGATACAACGAGACGTTGTATTACGATTTTAATGGAGGAGAAATTTATTCAGACAAATAATCTAGTTATTTGTCATTTATCTAATTTATAATGGTTGTCGAACGCGACTAATTCCATTATAAATTTCCTTACATAATAATGTAGAATAAGGACAATTTAATTTAATTCCTAGCTCACACATACTGTTTCCCTACATATAGTGGTGGAGGTACGAGGGCACTTTAACCCATCCCGTGTACAGTTATACTAACAAATTCGCTACAACAAAGTGAAAATGCTTTATTTGCCGTCTTCTGCCTGTTTCCATTCAAATGGCCTTTTCTCGATAAAAATAGTGTGCGTGATGACGTCATGCCTAAAAAAAAAAAAAAAAAAAAACACTTTGTCGCATAAGTTTTGGTTTATTGCAAAAGAAATTTGCCCTTAAGCCGTTTCCATACAGAAATGTATCGCTAATTCGCCTCCCAGATGTCCCTGATTTTTTTCCACCGAAGTTTTGGTAAAATGGGGAGAGTATTGAGACAATTCATTGAAATTAGCCAGCTAACTGTCATTTTAATTTCACAAATAATAGCAATCAGAAGACGAGGAATTGCAGTCAAAAGGGAGCTGTTGCCCTTCTGAAAGGACTGTAATATTGGTCCTCCTGATGTTGCGCCAATCGAAGGTTGCCACCGGTTCCGACCCGTAAGCAAATCATCATGGCCCTGTTCAAGCTGGCAACTTCTACCAAGTAGTGGGGGAAACTTTCGGTCTTAGTATGAGGACCATCCATCGATGTGTATATGCTGTGTGCACAGCTATTAAAGAAAAAATGATGCGGAGTAATATCAGGATTTACATATATGATACATTCCTGATATTCAATAGGCTATTTTGAACAATCATCTAATCTAAAGCATTGCCATCACAACTGCACTATGTCCCGCATATTTGTCCAGCAACTTAATCTAAAATTAATTTTAGTGTCATAATGCAATTTACATTTTCTGAAGAAGCTCAGCAAATGCGATCCGAGGTAAAGAGGGCTAAATTTTAAATATTTAAAAGTTTTAAAATGTTCAAAAACTCGTTTTCTGAAAGTGAACTCAGCATTGGACATATAGTTCTGATAGTTTCTTGAAAAAAGTGTAGAACATTCTGAGAGTCATTCAGCTGCCTTTTATTTGTCTACAGAACAGGGTAAGGCTAATTTAAGTTTGTGTAAAGAAAAGGCAATTATATAGGCCTAACAATATTATTTTTTTTCATTTGGTAATTTATTTTATTTAATACAGGGAATTTTGCTGGCATTTTTTTCAAAAGTAAGCTAAACAATAATTTAATAGAATTGGGCTATATGTAAGTGTTCCAAAAAAGCACACTGAAACTTTGTGTATTTATTTTTAATTTAAAACATCTTTGTGCACAGAAATGATATGTTTTTTGTATTGTGGGCTAATTCAATGACTGCTGTCTATTATTTTGAATGGTGTGTAAAAGCAACTTTAATAAATAAACAGATGTCTACCGCAATTAAATTAATAGCAAAGAGTGGCCATTCATTTGTTCTCCATGATACGAGATATTTGTGTTGGCACTCCTGGAAGTGTCATGTTTGCAGCATCGGATCTATATGCCATTAAGATCAATCCATAATCACGTACAGTAAATTGGCTTTCAAGGATGTATACCGTCGTCATGATTAACATAGGCTAACGATTGGGGTAAACTCTGTCATGTGACACTACATTTTTGAGTTAATGCCAATTTTCTCGGAAAAAAGTGTTTCCAAACCAGTCCTCGTGCCTCGTGCGAGAATGTTTAATCTGTTATGGTAGAATGCACATACTTTGAGAAATGTATGAAGTGTTTTGGTGGTATTAGAGAATTTTGAAGGAGAAATTAGCTGATATTTCATGCTGCATTTGCAAAAAAAAAAAAAAAAAAAAAAACAGCTGTGTGAAGTGTTTGCACTAAAAGCAACCAGCTTTAAAAAATTGTAAAGGAACATTCCGGGTTCATACAAGTTAACCTCAATCGACAACAATTGTAGGAAAAATGTTGAATACCAAAAAATAATAGACTCTTTTTTTTCTTTTCCTTTTTTCACCCAATTTGGAATGCCCAATTCCCAGTGTGCTTTTTAAGTCCTCGTGGTTGCGTAGTGATTCGCCTCAGTCCAGGTGGCGGAGGGCGAATCCCAGCTGCCTCGCATCTGAGACCACCAACACACGCATCTTATCACGTGGCTTGTTGAGCGCGTTGCCATGGAGACATAGCGTGTGTGGGGGCTTCACGCCATCCACCTTGGAATCTGCGCTCAACTCACCACGTGCCCCACTGAGAACGAACCACATTATAGCGACCACAAGGAGGTTACCCCATGTGACTCTACCCTCCTTAGGGACAGGGCCAGTTTGGTTGCTTAGGAGACCTGGCTGGTGTCACTCAGCACACCCTGGGATTCGAACAACGAGCTAGCAAGCTCCAGGGGTGGTAGCCAGCGTCTTTTACTACTGAGCTACCCAGGCCCCCCAAATAATAGGCTCTTTAATAAAAAAAAAATTAAAAAAGTGATTACTGTGAAGCACTTACAATGGAAGTGATTGGGGCAAATATTTGGAGGGTTTAAAGGCAGAAATATGAAGCTTATAATTCTATAAAAGCTCTTAAATAAATTCTTCTGCTAAAACTCATGTATTATTTGATCTGATTTTTTTTTTTTTTAAATCGTCGTTTTAAGGTTTACTTATGTCGTCATGGCAATAAAATTGGATACAACTTTACACAGAAAAGTTTAGTAAGTGATTTAATCACGCTAAAATCATGTTAACACGCATATTGTTTACGTCTTGTGGCTATACTTTTTTAAATCGTATTTTAATGTTTACAGATTGGCCCCATTCACTTCCATTAAATGTGCCTTACTGTAGCCCAGATTTTTTCTTTTATTAAAAGGAAAGGAGGGACAAGTCAAAATTATTTTTTGTTTTAATAAACTTTATGCCACAAATGCTGTCAATTGAGTTTAACTTGTATTGAACCCAGAATATTCCTTTAATCTAAATGTTGGGACGTGTACCTCTTAATGAATAATTTACTGGACAACTGTTTATTTTCAGATTGAAAAAAATAAAATAAAAATGTAGTCATAGACTTTTGGATATGTGTGTGTATGAAAGACGGCCATGGGCTAAATGAGAGGTCAGTGCTCTCCATTAACTGTTTAATATTTGATTTATTTCAGTGTCACTAAACGGCTGTCTGTACGAAGGAGCTCCTTTGTAACATGCCTTCAGAGACTCTTGTCAGACAGGATTAGAGTAATAATTTATACCTGTTTTTTGCTTCACTTCATAACTCTTTATTCTTGCACCTCCCTCTAACTATGCTCCCTTGTGCAGAGGAGGGAAGGTCACCTCATTTAAAGTGGATTTGGTCTCACAGCAGTTTGGGGAAATAGTAATCCTCTTTCTCTTTTTTCCTCTTGCTGTCAGTGCTGGTCTGCACCAAACTGCTCTGCAATGGGACATGACACACCTTAAAGTGATGTTTCTGATAGTCCTCCAATGAAAAACAGTATAGAACTTATTTAAAGAAGTGATATTTTAACCCTAAATGCATTTAAGGAATTTCTCAGTTAATTCTTTTTCATTTTTGAAATTCATTTTAGATTTAAAATGCACTTCTTTAAATGAGTTCTACACAGTTTTTTTTCATTGTCTCTGATCATGTGAACTAGATGCTTTCACAGTTTTAATTAAAATTGAGTTTGTGTTTTATCCATATGTGTTTCCATATGTGAGTCAAACAAGATTTCCTCCCATCTGTTATCTCTAAATATAATTAACATACAGTGCATCCAGAAAGTATTCACAGCACTTCACTTTTTCCACCTTTTGTTATGTTACAGCCTTATTCCAAAATGGATTAAATTCATTATTTTCCTCAAAATTCTACAAACAATACCCTATAATGACAATGTGAAAGAAGTTTGTTTGAAATCTTTGCAAATGTTTAAAAAAAAAAAAAAAAAAAACAACAACAAAAAAAATCACATGTACATAAGTGTCCACAGCCTTTGCTCAATACTTTGTTGAAGCACCTTTGGCACCAATTACAGCCTCAAGTCTTTTTGAGTATGATGCTACAAGCTTGGCACACCTATTTTTGGGCAGTTTCTCCCATTCTTCTTTGCAGGACCTCTCAAGCTCCATCAGGTTGGATGGGGAGCGTCGGTGCACAGCCATTTTCAGATCTCTCCAGAGATGTTCAATCGGGTTCAAGTCTGGGCACTGGCTGGGCCACTCAAGGACATTCACAGAGTTGTCCCGTAGCCACTCCTTTGTTATCTTGGCTGTGTGCTTAGGGTCATTGTCCTGTTGGAAGATGAACCTTCGCCCCAGTCTGAGGTCCAGAGCACTCTGGAGCAGGTTTTCATCAAGGATGTCTCTGTACATTGCTGCATTCATCTTTCCCTCAATCCTGACTAGTCTCCCAGTTCCTGCCGCTGAAAAACATCCCCACAGCATGATGCTGCCACCACCATGCTTCACTGTAGGGATGGTATTGGCCAGGTGATGAGCGGTGCCTGGTTTCCTCCAGACATGACGCTTGCCATTCAGGCCAAAGACTGTCATGTGCCTTTTACTGAGGGGTGGCTTCCGTCTGGCCACTCTACCATACAGGCCTGATTGGTGGAGTGCTGCAGAGATGGTTGTTCTTCTGGAAGGTTCTCCTCTCTCCACAGAGAAATGCTGGAGCTCTGTCAGAGCGACCATCGGGTTCTTGGTCACCTCCCTGACTAAGGCCCTTCTCCCCCAATCGCTCAGTTTGGCCAGACGGCCAGCTCTAGGAAGAGTCCTGGTGGTTCCAAACTTCTTCCATTTACGGATGATAGAGGCCACTGTGCTCATTGGGACCTTCAATGCTGCAGAAATTTCTCTGTACCCTTCCCTAGATTTGTGCCTCGATACAATCCTGTCTCGGAGATCTACAGACAATTCCTTGGACTTCATGGCTTGGTTTGTGCTCTGACATGCATTGTTAACTGTGGGACCTTATATAGACAGGTGTGTGCCTTTCCAAATCATGTCCAATCAACTGAATTTACCACAGGTGGACTCCAGTCAAGTTGTAGAAACATCTGAAGGATGATCAGTGGAAACAGGATGCACCTGAGCTCAATTTTGAGTGTCATGGCAAAGGCTGTGAATACTTATGTACATGTGATTTTTTTCATTTTTTATTTTTAATAAATTTGCAAAGATTTCAAACAAACTTCTTTCACGTTGTCATTATGGGGTATTGTTTGTAGAATTTTGAGGAAAATAATGAATTTAATCCATTTTGGAATAAGGCTGTAACATAACAAAATGTGGAAAAAGTGAAGCGCTGTGAATACTTTACGGATGCACTGTATAAGCATTGTTAAATATCACCATAGATTTATATTTTGTAAGAATGTAAATAGCAAGCTTTCATTTAGCAAATGCTTTTATCCAAAGTGATTTACAGTGTACCTATTACAGTGACAAATCCAAGAATCTAACTGTATGCTGTAATTTTAATTGTATTTTGACCCAGACATGCATTATAGAGTGGTAAATTTAGCTATAAGTTTTAGGGTTAAAAGTGGCTTATACTATACAGTGGGACTGAGAATCTAATTGTGTGTCATTTTATTCGACACTGAGAAAATGACAGTCCTTTCCTAGTGTTCTCAAAAAGAAGAGGAAATAAGGAACTGAATGTAAAAAGAGAAGAAAGGGAGAGAGAAAAGAGCAAATTCACAAATACAGCTAAGCAAAATGTTGGCAAAGAAAAGATGTTGGAATGGACATTTTGTGAAAGTATTTCAGTGAATGGAGAGTAGATAAGAACAGAAAAACCTGTCATGAGCTGCTTATCATTTTAGTCAGAAAACATTTTTCATTCGAACACTATAGGTCCACATAGTCATTAGTAGCGTTGCTTAAGATCCGGCAACGGACAAGGCTGACAGACAATCCTGGAGAAATAAATGGGATGACAGAGCAGATACCTTAAAGAGACAAGCAAAAGACAGAGGGGTGATTTTCAGCATTGCGTCCATTAAGCAGTCAGCCACGTGGAAGAATGAGGCACAGACATGCCATGAAATCTGCAAGATAGCTAAGCTGCCATCCTTGTCTCTGGGCTGCCTCCATTTTTGGCATTCTCTCATGTCAAAAGCAATTTAGTTATACAGACAAACTTGATTTTGTCAAATATTTCTCCTTTTCTTTAAGGAAAATTAAAATCCAGATCTGATTGTGTGGGAGCAATCAATTTGGATTTTCATACTGCATTTGCACTGTATAAAAGCACCTAAAATGCACTTTTATGTCATTATGAACATTATTTGTGGGAAAACTATGAAACATGACTAATGTGAAATCCTGTGTGAAAAATAACCTGCAGGTGATTGAAATTGATGTAATGTGTTTGGCATTATGCGAGAGAGGCCTCGTCAAAAGACAGTTCAAGAAAGAGCTGATGACAGACTTCACAGCATTTTCTGAGAGCCCAGTTCAACAAAAACAACTAATTCTGTTTGATTATAATTTACCTAAACAAGTTGAGATGGATTCCATTAAATAGATGTTGTTGTGTACTTCACTTGAAATGTGCTTCTGGGATGTAAGCCACTCACAGGCTTGTGTAACAAGCTATAACAGGCAGATAAATAGCATGCAGAAAATGCACACAATTAATTGGGGGGGTTGGGGGCAAAAGACCAGGAGTGAATGCTTTTTTTTTTTTTGTGGAAAAGATCAAGTTTCTTGCCTGATAGTTTTTCAAGGTAAGGGATAAGACCCAATGCAATAAATATACAAACAGCAAATCAAATGATTAAAGGTGCACTCAGTACGTTTTTAGCTGGCTCTTACTCGTCCCGCCGGTCCCAGTAGTACTTGTGGTTTTGGACTCTGTACTGACACCTATTGTCCTGGATACTGCAAGCATGTTTACTAAGTGCTGCTGCTTCACACTGAAGATGTTTGTTTATCTTCTGTTTTGTGACCTTTAGTCTATGTTTCTGTGTCTCATACTACACACATCCCTATTATGGACCAGAGCATGTGAGCGAAGCGGAGCGGTGTGACACTCCGCTAAATAACCCACTCCATGCGTGTGCGCTCCACTCAACCACTAATGGCCCAAGCGAACACTCCGCTCAAGTAGGCTACAGCTCATGCTCACCAGTAAAAAAAAGTTTGTTGAAATCCCGCTCCAACATGAAATTTCTCTGTAGTATACACATCTGTATACTGTGAAATTATGTGATTGTATTGTTGTGTTTTGTTGTGTTTTAGTATATAAAATTTCACTGTATATTTTGTACTGGTTTACAACTACTGTTTGATAATCGGATCAACCAGACCTTATTTGTAATCAGTCAAAAATTTCTCTTATAGCACATATGCCATTGAACATCTTCTAATAATGCCTTAAAAAAAATTTCAGTTCTAAATTACCTTTATTTTGAACATCATCTAACATGCCTCTACAAGTGATGAAACGTGCGTTGGCGCGGAAACTTGCATACATACAAATTCACACGTTTCAGTTTAAACTGGATTTGAGTGACACAACCAATCCAGAAAAACACAATCTTTTCAACTTTAAAGTTTGTTCGAGTCATTTATGGCAATAATGAAAACATGGACTGGTACCAGGAAAAATATTACAGGTAAAAGTGAAATTCATAATTGTTCTTCAGTTGTCTCCACATAATGATTATTATACTGTAGATTTGATACATTGATAGGTTACTGATTTAATGTTATCAGGCTTTGGGTCTGTAAATTAAAACAAGCAATTTTTCATCCTAATTTTGTGTTCAGTTCAAGGGTGTATCGAGTTATCCAGAAAAGAACAGTGAATGTTTTTCTCTTTTTCAGTATTATTGCTTGATTATTATTCCCTACAATTTTATATGTACAAATTGTATGCAGTCTAAAGGATGTGGTTAATTATATAATACCCCACAGAAGGAAGTGATTGCAAATTAGATGGCTGGTGGAGCTCAGATTGGGGGGTAAACATGTTATTATGATTGTCATTATTAGTGGTAGTAACTTAGTCCATTGCATGTGCTGTCAACATGGTAGCACCCATGAGGGGGCGACCTGCTCAGTTGTAAAATTAATCCGTTTTTATTGGGTTACTGATATGACTGGAGTCTTCATCTAATGTGAGTGAACATCATTTTCAGCATATTCCTAAAAATGATATTCATGTCTTTATGTGTAAAACTTAATTAGCAAAAACTTACTGAGTGGGTAATCAAACTTCCCCTGGGAATCAAACCCATGATATTGGCATTGTGAGTGAAAAATATTGGACAAGACAGCATATGATGAACAGTACAAAAAATATGGATTCACGTGCATCATACTAAATAACAAACTGCATCCACAGTGTGTTGTATGTTCTGAGGTGCTTGCAAATTAAAAATCCGTTTGACTTTTTCCACTGTAAAGAAACAAGGTTGATAAACAAAAAACAAACAGTGACCAGCCAAACCACAGCGCGAATCCATTCATATCAAAAGCAAGTACCACTCCCTTTTATTGATAGTGGAGGATGATTTACGGCTTCAGTGTCAGGTATTGAACCACGGATTGTTGTGATGATTCGTCAGACTGATTCACCCCAATAGAAATGAGGAGTTGTTTGGAATGATTCATTAAAAAAGCCATTTGTTTGTGAATCGGACTACATATGTCACACTGTATAATTAGTTTTAATTGCAGCCAGTTAACATGACGCTATTGTGTTGTTTTTGCCATTTTATGTTGCAGTACACACTATTTTTATTTCATCACATGGCCCTGGAGATTCAGAAGCTGGGGAGCACCACTGGTAAAGCCAAGGTGAAATAAAAAACAACAACAGGAAAGCAAGATTAGAGTAATGTGTTCTAAATTACATATTCAGTACATACATAAAAGTTTCATGATAAAATGGAAATAGTTGGTTCGATAATTGAAATTCTCAACATTACAGTGTTTCTGAAGCTCTCTCTCTCTCCAATCCCTCAGTTTAGTTCCAATTTTAAGAAGCTTTATTGGCATGACAACATTTGTGCTCTCATATTACCAAAACTTCACAGCTGAGCTGTATACAGGTAAAACAGTGGAAAACAACGTGCATAGCCTACTGCAAGTAAGGGATAATCCACAGCTAGGTGTGCATTAAACAATTTTAAATGTACGACATGGAGGCAGTGCCATATTAACGCAGGGGCTTACCATCACGGTATTCTCCCATTAGAGACAGAGAGGGTGTGCAACGGCTAAACCCGTCTGTGTAGCGCATGATCATTGAGTGATTACGTTCCACTCCCAGTGAAACGGTAAGCCCCGGGGCCCAGGAACACCTTAATGCAGCCCTGTATGGAGGCGAAGAACCACCCGACGCAAAGTGCATTTTAAATTGTTTAATGCACACCTGGACAGGGTTGAGAGGGTTACTTTTGAAATGTATTCCACTACAGCTTACAGAATACATGCTGTAAAATGTAATTTGTAACATATTCCGTTAGATTACTCAAGGTCAGTAACGTATTCTAAATACTTTGGATTACTTCTTCAGCACTGGTACATTTTTTCACTTCTTTTGACTATAAAAACTCTGCCAGTACAGTAAGACAAAATACACATGTTAAAAATACATTCTCTGAAAAACCTAAATATCTTATATCTTATGTAGTGTTGTTTCTAAAACAATATAAATCAAACTGATCTTGTTTTAAGGATTTTTAGATATTTGTACAGGAAAACAATACAAAAATTATTATCAAGAATATGATTTTTTTGCCCTAATATCATAGGTCTTACTAGAGAAAAAGAAATTCAGAGATCCAACATGAATTTTCTTGATAAAAAAATATGATTGTTCTGTAATGATTAAGACAATGTATTTACATGCATTCTATTAGTATGCAGCGTACCTTTAAGATGCTGACCATCTCATTTGCATATGTGTGTGCTGTGTGATTAGAGTTCCCTGTCTGTCACTCACTCGATGTTGGTGTCGATGTAGTGACACTAGGGGTCACGCTTGAGAGCCCGAGACACCTCTGGTCTTTGATAAAAGGCCAATGAAAATTGGCGAGTGGTATTTGCATGCCACTCCCCCGGACATACGGGTATAAAAGGAGCTGGTATGCAACCACTCATTCAGATTTTCTCTTTGGAGCCGAACGGTCATGCTCATTGAGCTGAATATCACTGTTCATTCACCTCTGCTGGATCTGACGGCGCATTTCAGCGGCATCTCCCTCCTCTGCACTGGTGCACTGCAGAGAACGCCCCTGGGTGCTTCGGCAGAAAAACTAGAGAGTATATTTTCTGAAAGAGCATTTTTCCCCTCTAAAAGAGTATATTTCTCTAAAAGAGCGCACACACGGAACGTCTTTTTAAAGACGCGTCTTTCTAAAGATGCCTTTCCGATTGTGTGTTATTCCTGGTTGCGGTCGTTTTCTCTCAACTTCGGATGGTCATGATCGCTGTCTTTCGTGTCTGGGCACGACCCACATGGAGGCAACGTTTGTGAATGGTTCATGTTCTCACTGCGAGAACATGACCATGGCAATGTTGCAGTCGCGGCTTGCTTTCGTAAGAAAGCAAGCCACCCCAGCGGCTCCCCGCCTAGGTCCTTTTACCTATGGGTATGAGGCCATCGCGGCTAGCACTGGGGGTGATTTGGGGACCCCAATGGGATCGTCTCCGCCGGGTATCCCCCCGTGGACCTTCCATTCCCCAGCATGCTCGTCTGCCCCAATCGGGCTTCCGGATGAGTTCGCCGGCTCATCGCACGGCGAGTCTGGCTTCTTGTTCGGAGCTCGCAAAGATGATGAGCTCTCGAGGGCAGCATCGGAGAGCGGGCTTGTCCAGTCGGACGCAGAAGCCTCAGCTGGGCTTCCCCCTTCAGGGACGATCGCCCAGTCACAGGCTGATGCTGAAATGACGGACATGCTTTCCCGGGCAGCCGCGAGCGTCGGGCTAGAGTGGAACCCTCCGCTCTCCCCTGAACCCTCGCGGCTTGATGATTGGTTTCTGGGCTCGCGGCGCCGCTCAAAACAGCTGCACCCCGCTCCAGTGCCATTCTTCCTGGAAGTGCATGAGGAGCTGACGAAGTCGTGGGAGGCACCTTTCACTGCCCGGCCCCGACTCCGCAGTTCCCCCGCTCTCACTACCCTCGATGGCGGGGCGGCCAAGGGCTATATGGTGATTCCCCCAGTGGATAAGGCGCTCGCGGTGCACTTATGCCCGCAGAGTGCCGCCACCTGGCGTGGACGCCCTAAGCTCCCGTCCAAGCCCTGTAGGCTCACTTCATCCCTGATGGCTAAACGGGACACACCGCGTGGCCATTACGTCGGTCTGTCACCGTCTTTTCAGCCCTTGGACCGACCTCTTGTATTTACGAGCAGGTGTTCCCCTAGAACTGGTCTCCAGGTGCGTCGTGGTCATGACAGATGCCTCCAAAATTGGCTGGGGTGCTGTTTGCAATGGGAATGCAGCCGCCGGCCTCTGGACGGGTCCACGACTGCATTGGCACATCAACTGCCTCGAGTTACTGGCAATTCTGCTCGCCCTGCGGAGGTTCCGGCCGTTGATCCAGGGCAAGCATGTGTTAGTTCGGACGGACAGCACGGCAGCGGTAGCATATGTCAACTGCCAAGGCGGTCTGCGCTCTCACTGCATGTCACAACTCGCTCGCTGTCTCCTCCTCCGGAGTCAGCGGCACTTAAAGTCGCTGCGAACCACTCACATCCCGGGCAACCTCAACACTACAGCGGACGCGCTGTCATGGCAGGTTTCCCTCAGGGGAGAGTGGAGACTCCACCCTCAGGTGGTCCAGCTGCTTTGGAGTCGATTCGGTCGGGCACAGGTGGACCTATTCGCCTCCCAAGAATCCTCCCACTGCCCGCTCTGGTACGCCCTCACCGAGGATCCCCTCGGTATAGACGGACTGGCACACAGCTGGCCCCCTGGCCTACGCAAATATGCATTTCCCCCAGTGAGCCTGCTTGCACAGACTCTGTGCAAGGTCAGGGAGGACGAGGAGCAGGTCGTCCTGGTTGCACCCTACTGGCCCACCCAGACGTGGTTCTCGGACCTCACGCTCCTCGCGACAGCTCCCCCCTGGCGAATTCCCCTGAGGAAGGACCTTCTTTCTCAGGGACGGGGCACCCTCTGGCACCCGTGCCCAGACCTCTGGAATCTCCATGTCTGGTCCCTGGACGGGATGTGGAAGACCTAAGTCTACGAGGTGCCTGCATGCCTTTAAGTGGCATCTATTCGCTAAGTGGTGTTCTTCCCGACACGAAGACCCCCAGAGATGCGCAGTCGGATCAGTGCTTTCCTTCCTGCAGGAGAGGCTGGAAGGGAGGCTGTCCCCCTCCACCTTGAAGATGTACATTTGCCGCCATAGCAGCACACCACGACGCAGTTGACGGTAAGTCATTAGGGAGGCACGACCTGATCATCAGGTTCCTAAGAGGCACCAGGAGGCTGAATCCCTCCAGACCACATCTCGTTCCCTCATGGGATCTCTCCATAGTTCTTCAGGGTCTACAGAGAGCCCCCTTTGAGCCTTTGCAGTCAGCCGAGCTTAAGGCACTCTCCTTGAAGACTGCCCTCCTGACTGCGCTCACTTCCATCAAGAGTGTAGGTGACCTGCAAGCGTTCTCTGTCAGCGAAACATGCCTGGAGTTCGGTCCGGGTTATTCTCACATTATCCTGAGACCCCGACCGGGCTATGTGCCCGAGGTTCCCACCACCCCTTTTAGGGACCAGGTGGTGAACCTGCAAGTGCTACCCCAGGAGGAGGCAGACCCAGCCCTGTCTTTGCTGTGTCCGGTGCGCACTTTACACATCTACTCGCACGCAGAGCTTTAGAGTCTCTGAGCAGCTCTTTGTCTGCTTTGGTGCACAGCGGAAAGGAAGCGCTGTCTCCAAGCAGAGGATCGCCCACTGGCTCGTTGACGCCATAACTATTGCATATCTCACCCAAAACATGCCGCCCCCAGTAGGGTTACAAGCCCATTCTACCCGTGGTGTAGCGGCTTCTTGGGCCCTGGCCAGAGGTGCATCTCTAACAGACATTTGCAGAGCAGCGGGTTGGGCAACACCCAACACCTTTGCAACAACCTCCGGGTGGAACCGGTTTCATCCCAGGTAGTGGCACGCAACACAAGCGGATAAGTCCGGGATAGCTGGCCGGGTGTATCGCTTGCACATAGTGCCTTCCACCTCCTTTTGAGCTGAAGACGTGCGCCGTTAATTCCCAGTAGTGTTCACAAATTTGTTCCCTGGTTGACTTCCTCCGAGCCCTGTGGCAGTCGAGTTTTTGGAGAGACTCACTGCCGGCCCAGTACACACGCTAACTAAGAGCCCTGTTCTGGGGTAGGTGCTCCGCATGTGGCGGTTCCCTGTAAGGCTAACCCCATGCGATCTATATCTTCCACTAGTTCGTTTTCCTGCTGGCAAACTGCGTCTTCCTTGGGCAGAGCCCCTCTGCCCCAGTCTCCATGTTTGTAGTCACTCCTCCCCCATTGGGCAGGATCTACCTTGAAGGCTTTCCACATGGTTGGAAAGACCATGTGATGTATTCTTCCACTTAAATATCCCCCCCTCTCTTGGGGCGAGGTGTGGTCTCCGCAGTATCTTCCCCTTGGAAGGGACACCCCCTGACTAGACCTGGCGGCCCAGTCAGATAATCCCCCTTCTTTTTTAGGGAGTGGAAAAAGAGAAGGGGAAAAGAGACCATGACTGGTCTAAGCCTGTCTCTATCCTTGGGTAGTCGACTTGTCCCCAAAAAGGGCCGTTCGACACTCATAACTGTGTTGGGGGAGGTTACGTGTCGACCTGGTGTGCTGGCTATGAGGCACACAGCAAGTCTGCCCACCACACACCGCCAGTTAACGTAACACAGTTCAGCATTGTGGTGTTTTGTATAGGGACCCCTAGTGTCACTACATCGACACCAACGTCGAGTGAGTGACAGATAGGGAACATCATGGTTACTGGTGTAACCTCCGTTCCCTGATGGAGGGAACGAGACGTTGTGTCCCTCCTGCCACAATACTGAACTACCTGCTGAAATGGCCGGACCTTATATCGGCTCCTCAGCATAAAACCTGAATGAGTGGTTGCATACCAGCTCCTTTTATACCCGTATGTCCAGGGGAGTGGCATGCAAATGCCACTTGCCAATTTTCATTGGCCTTTTATCAAAGACCAGAGGTGTCTTGGGCTCCCAAGAGTGACCCCTAGTGTCACTACATCGACACCAATGTCTCGTTCCCTCCATCAGGGAACGGAGGTTACACCAGTAACCATGACATTACTACTCAGTCTGTGTGCAGGTGCAGGAGGATGATGATCTGCTCTCCCTGACCTTTATTATACTTTTATGTTTTGTTATGCTAATGGTTTGTTAATTTTCTTATGTATGGGAAGAGTGTGCAGCCTGTGTATCTACCATTAAATGTGTGGAATTTGCTGTTAGGTTCTGTGATTTGTCAGACTAAACCATTTATCTCCGGGGAAAAGCATTATGGTGCCTGGTAACGTGCATGTAAAATGGCTAGAAATAGCATTTTAGCTTAGCGTAAAGGTGACAATTTACACAAGGTTTATTGCTATTTCTTCTGCTCCAAACTTACTTCAAACTTACTTCTCTGTCTGCTCGTATGAATGTAACACATCATAAGAAAGTGTTTCACCACTGTTCAAATGCACTTTGGATCGCACTAAATATTAAATGAAAAAATTACAATAAAATGCAAAGTAATCTCTTCAGTAATCAAAATACTTTTTGAATATAACTGTATTCTAATTACCAATGATTTAAACTGTAACTGTAGTGGAATACAGTTACTTATATTTTGTATTTTAAATATGTATTCCTGTTACATTTATTTCGTTACTCAACAGCACTGCACATGGATTATCCCGCTTACACCATGTTCACTTGCCAGAATTGATTAGTTACAGCTGTAATATATTTCTTGCAGCACAAATTTTGACTGGAAGAATAAAAAATAACAGTTAATTTGATCTAAGGGCCGTTTTGGATCTGCAGCTCCGCATGTTCTAAATCAGACATAGAAAAATGTGTGCGACCATACACTTGGTCAAAACTGTGAATTTAAATGCACAATCCAGAAATAATAATATCCACAGAATATAGAGGGGTTGGCACTCCCGAGAAAATTTATTATTTAAATTTTATTAATTGTCATTTTCACATTAATGTGGAAAAACCAACGTTACAAATGTGGCAGTGACAGTAAAAGTAGCACTTACTGTATAATAGGGGAAACACGTTCAAAACATTGAGACATCGGTATGGTATCCATCAAGGCTGCACGAATTACTGAATTAATGAAATCGCAATTTGTCCATGAATGGTTGTGCTTCACTGCAAATGTTTTGTGTGGGGGGCTCTAGTGGCTATAGGTGGCATTTCAGCACATAACATACACAACAAATGACAGTTTAAATCATCTTGCATCGCCTTGCCAGACAGCAAAAGACACATTTAATAGGTCCTGATTTCCTTGTCTCACCCTCCGTCCAAAACAAACTGAATTCCATTATATTAGCTATGCTGTTGAAAGTGATTAGGAAATGTTTTCAGTTGCTATAACTCACTCTGCTTGCTCTGTAATGTTATTTTGTTAGGATTACAAACAGCGCATTAAAATCGAATGGTGATTAAAACTGACCGGAACTACCTGTGCTTTCAACAGGTTGAACTGCATGCATTCCAAGAAATCAGAATCGAGTTTTCGAACAAACCATGGTATCCACCTTTTTCCTGAATGCGGAAGTGTTCCACGATTCGACTGCTTTCAGTTTCCAGTGTTTTCACTCACATTGGCGTATATTCTTAGTGGGTAATGTAATGTTTAAGGTATTACATTTGTAAAAATTGCCGATACTTCACAGAGTACAGATGACGTTTTTTTTTTAGACAGTGCCTCACCTGAATGTGTAGATGACATGAAGTGATGGTCAGAGGTTAGTTACGTTGATATCATTAATTATTCTTAGTTGTTATGACAGCCAACAACTGCTCAAGTTGAGCCTGAAATTCATTTTTAAACCAAGTAACACTTAAATGGTTGTTGATCTCCTCTGGATCGCTCATTTTGACAGTTTTTACTTGGCATCTCGAGGTCCAGAAATACAAAACTGGCAATTAGAATCATCATGGCACTGCCCAGTGATTGGTAGCAAAACTGTGGATAAGACAAAATATACCCTGTATAACTGACAATTAAGGTAAAAAGGATCATGTTAAGTACCGGTAGTTAAAATGAAATTACACATAGAAAAAATAAAATAATAATAATAAAAAGTATTTAGGGAGTCATGTGATGTGTTCATGGCGGTGCAGCAGTGAAAAGACGCTCTCCACACCACTCGTATTCTTTCGGGTCTTTGAAGGACAACTAAATGCATGTCGACTCAAGCCACTCTTGTTCATGCTCGGGATGATGGAAACTCCAATTAAGAAGAAATTTAAGGAGTTGATCTCCCTGGCTGACCTTGGCCAGAGTGAAGCAAGCCTTTAGCGAACTGCAAAGTGATCTAGATAGAATTGTTACTGCTGCTGTCAAATCTGTCACTGATGAAGTGCTGACACCTCAAATTTTAGATATGAAACTTGAACTTGAGAACACTAATAATGTGGTCACCGGACAAATTGAACAAGTGGAAAAGTTGGTACATTTGCTTCAAACTAGATGCGACTCAATTCAGGCCGTTGTTTGCAAGGACAGGGACCAGGTCAAAATTCTAAAATCGAGACTCAATGACCTTGTATCTAAGTTTGCTGATATGGAGGATCGCAGCAGGAGATCCAACATGCAGTTAGTCGGCCTCAGTGAAGGAGCTGAGGGAAATTATTGCATTGCCATTCTTAAGGTGAATCTACCCCAGTGGATACCTTCGACGGCAGATAGAGAGATCAGAATCGAACGCGCACATCGTATTTACTCAGATAAGTCATCTAACTGCCCTCACATGATCATTTTCAAACGTTTGAACATTTGTGCAAACATGTAAACATTTGTTACACGATGTTTGCATAATTCCCGAAGAAATCATAAATCTGTCCTCATTACAGTTATAATTTTTAATCTAGGAGTGGATTGGATCGCACTGCGGTTTAGCAGTCACGGCTCTTACAAATGATAATTTTATGCTGGCCAGAGGGTTTGTAATTTTCTTGCAGTTTGCGAAGTCTATGTTTATAGTTTAGTTTTTGTTCATCTGTGTTCTGTTTGTGGCAGCAACTAACCTAACTGTAGGATTCCCTTTATACAATTTCCAGGGTTTGGGCCTTACCACCCATATTTCATTACGTCAGACCATGTTTGTTCTCAGGAGAGTTTCTTCCTCTTTGTTTCTTCCTATTTGCACCTGTTATGTCCTCACTTAATATCTTATGCTGGAATGTTCGTGGGTTAAATACACCGGTAAAGCATACACGATGTCTGGAATTTTTGCGATGGAAAAAGGTATCTATAGCACTGCTTCAAGAAACACACTTAAAGCATGAAGACGTTCATTGTTTCCAAAAGAAGAACTACAAGACGCTTGCATGCTCATGTGCTTCTAATAAATCTAAGGGTGTTTTAATTCTACATAAGAGATCATTAAACTTACTTGTTGATACAGTGGGGAAAGATGATAATGGCCAGTTTTTAAACCCAGCCATTAGAATAAATCATTAGAAAATTCTTCTAACATCTATATATGCACCGAACGAATACGACCACCAATTTCTGGACAATATTTCTGGAAATCTGATTTCAATGATTATCGTATGATCTTTGGTACAGATTTCAATGCTTGTGTCCACCCTCTGTTAGACCATTCCTCTGCAGGCCCCACCACTGCAACAGCGTCCTCAATTGCTCTTAACAGGTTCATTATAGAACTTAATTTAACAGACCCATGGTGTGTTAAAAATGGCAATGCTAAAATGTATACATTTTACTCTGCCCGTCATAAGTTATTCTCTAGGATTGACTATATTCTGGTTGACTCCCCTTTGCTCCAACACATCTGCACCATTGATATTATGCCCATTTTGATATCTAATCATTCGCCAGGTATATGTAATATCACTATAGATATAAAATCCTCCAAAGTCACTAGATGGCACTTCAATAACACACTATTATACGACAACTCCTTTTTAGACCTACTTAAGTGAGAGCTACTTACCTTTCTAGAGATCAACACTTCTCAATGTCACATTCCGCAGGTACTGTGGGAAGTTACAAAATGCTTCGTACAGGGCAAATGCATTTCATACTCTTCCAAGATAAAGGTCTCTAGGACCAAACTGTTTGAGGAGCTGGAATGTAAAATACGCAATTTAGAATGCCAGAATGCCTTTTCTGACAAGCTCAAACATGAACTTACTCTACTGAAATAAGAATACAATTCTTTATCTATGTCTAAAGCTGAGTTCATTATTCATAGAACAAAGAAAAAATACTATTTTCATATAGATAGACCTAGTAGACTGCTTGCATTGAAATTTAAAGAAAGTGAATTGAAAGCCAACACTGATTCAATTAAAACCAGCTCTGGGGAAATTGCTACAGATCCAAGGGCTATTAATGATGTGTTCAAATCAATCTACTCAACGCTGTACTTGTCTGAGGTTTCTCTTGACAGAGGAAAATGTAGCGTTTTTCTTCATGAATTGAATCTTCCCACTTTAACAATTTCAGCTCAAAAACTTCTTGACACACATCTAACACTGGAGGAACTCCACATTGTGGCTAAACTCCTACAGAAAGGCAAGTTCTGTCTAGCTATCTGGGACATTGTGGGCCTTTAATTTTGAGCTCCATGAATTACAGCATCGATCACGGCACACTTCACAGAGATCAAAATGTAGCTCTCATCACTTTGTTGCTCAAAAAGTATAAAGATCCTTTAAGTTGCTCTAGTTACCGTCCAATATCTTTGATTTCTAGTGATGTTAAGATCCTAGCTAAAGCATTGGTTTTATGAATGGAACCATATGCTGATAGTCTCATTCATTAGAATCAGACTGGTTTTCTGCAGGGCCGATTAGCATTGGACAGCATGCTTCAGTTGTTACACATAATCGACCATGCTTGCACTAGTCCCATTACCTGTGCTGCTTTTTATTTAGATGCTCTCAAGGCATTTGACAGACTCAAATGGGACTACTTATGGGCTGTCCTAGAATGCTTTGGATTTGGCCCTAAATTCCTACATATTATACAAATGCTATTTAAGTGCCCTACCTCCTCCGTAATGACAGATACCTACCATTCACAACCTTTCCAACTTCAAAGGGGTTGCTGGCAATTCTGCCCCTTATCACCACTATTATTTGCACTCTCGCTAGAACCTCTTGCGAAATCCCTTAGGCAAAGTCAAACAATCTCCCATATAACAATTAATAATTCTCGTCATCTGTATGCTGACGATATTATTTTTTACCTTACTGTAGGTACTTCTCTGCCTAATGTTTTACAACTGTTCAATAACTTCAGTACTATGTCTGGATATACAACAATATCACTAAGGTCGTTTCTCTACCTAATGGTCTTATCTTCACCAATTTATGTACATACCTTGGCATTAAAATGACTGATTCTCTGTCAAGAATTATTCAGACTAATTTCTATGAATTTGCTTAGAAAGTTAAGAGGGATCTGCAGAGATGGGATAACTTAAAGATTTCAATGCAAGTCAGAATAAGTATGGTTAAAATGAGCATTTTACCCAGAGTAAACATTTTATTTTTCATGCTCCCAAATCCTCCTCCTCCTCCTATATTCTTCACAGAAATGAATTTGTTAATTTCCTAATTTATTTGGTGGCAGCAAATGACCTAGAGTTTGGTTTTCAGTACTGCAGTGTGCAAAATCACATGGCGGCCTGGTTGGGTTATAGTCCTGATTGGGAAACAATGTGGTTGAACCTCTGTCTCACAGAAACCCCTCACACATTCTTATTCATTTCAAAACTGTACACAAAATATATTATACCCCACACAAGCGATACTTAATGAAACTCTCACCAAACCCCCATTGTAACCTATGCAACATTAATTCGAAGGGTAATTTTCTGCATATGTTTTGGGACTGTTCAGTCATAACCCACCTCTGGACATATGTAGTCCAGGCGCTAAATAATATTACAGAGCTGGAGTTTGACTTAGATCCTCATCTTCTGTTGTTAATGATGATTCCTCTTATCAGTTCACTATAGTCCAAAGAAGGATGTTAATATCTGGTTTCACTGCTGCTAAAAAAACAATACTGCACTTATGGTTCACACCTGACATTAACATGGAAAGATTCTGGTTGCTCTCATTCTATAACATAGTAAGTTTAAAATGCAGTACTGCAAGGATCAGTGGGGCTAGAATACGTCATGGTTACTGGTGTAACCTCCATTCCCTGATGGAGGGAACGAGACGTTGGTGTCGATGTAGTGACACTAGGGGTCACTCTTGGGAGCCCGAGACACCTCTGGTTTTTGATAAAAGGCCAATGAAAATTGGCTAGTGGTATTTGCATGCCACTCCCCCGAACATATGGGTATAAAAGGAGCTGGTATGCAACCACTCATTCAGGTTCTACGCTGAGGAGCCGATATAAGGTCCGGCCATTTCAGCGGGTAGTTCAGCGTTGTGGCAGGAGGGACCAACGTCTCGTTCCCTCCATCAGGGAACGGAGGTTACACCAGTAACCATGACGTTCCCTATTTGTCACTCACTCGACGTTGGTGTCGATGTAGTGACACTAGGGGTCCCTATACAAAATGCCACAAGGCTGAACTGTGTTACGTGAACTGGCGGTGTGTGGTGGGCAGACTTGCTGTGTGCCTCATAGCCAGCACACCAGGTCGACACGTAACCTCCCCCAACACAGTTATGAGCGTTGAACGGCCCTTTTTGGGGACAAGTCGACTACCCAGAGATAGAGACAGGCTTAACCCAGTTGTGGCCTCTTTCCCCTTCTCTTTTTCCACTCCCTAAAAAAGAAGGGGGATTATCCAACTGGGCCGCCAGGTCTAGTCGGGGGGTGTCCCTCCCAAGGGGAGGACACCGCGGAGACCACACCTCGCCCCAAGAGAGGGGGGGATATTTAAGTGGAAGAATACATCACATGGTCTTTCCAACCATGTGGAGAGCCTTCAAGGTAGATCCTGCCCAATGGGGGAGGAGTTACTACAACATGGAGACTGGGGCAGAGGGGCTCTGCCCAAGGAAGACGCAGTTTGCCAGCAGGGAAATGAATTAGCGGAAGATATAGATCGCATGGGGTTAGCCTTACAGGGAGCCGCCACATGCGGAGCACCTACCCCAGAACCGGGCTCTTAGTTAGCGCGTGTACTGGACCGGCAGCGAGTCTCTCCGAAAACTCGACTGCCACAGGGCTCGGAGGAAGTCAACCAGGGAACAACTTTTGTGAACACTACTGGGAATTAACAGCACACGTCTTCAGCTCAAAAGGAGGTGGAAGACGCTATGTGCAAGCGATACACCCGGCCGGCTATCCCGGGCTTATCCGCTTGTGTTGCGTGCCACTTAACCGGTTCCACCCGGAGGTTGTAGAACCTTGCAAAGGTGTTGGGTGTTGCCCAGCCCGCTGCTCTGCAAATGTCTGTTAGAGAGGCACCTCTGGCTAGGGCCCAAGAAGTCGCTACACCACGGGTAGAATGGGCTCGTAGCCCTACCGGGGGCGGCATGTTTTGGGCGAGATATGCCATAGTTATGGCGTCAATGAGCCAGTGGGCGATCCTCTGCTTGGAGACAGCGCTTCCTTTCCGCTGTGCACCAAAGCAGACAAAGAGCTGCTAAGAGACTCTAAAGTTCTGCATGCAATCCAAATAGATGCGTAAAGCGCGCACCGGACACAGCAACGACAGGGCTGGGTCTGCCTCCTCCTGGGGCAGTGCTTGCAGGTTCACCACCTGGTCCCTAAAAGGAGTGGTGGGAACCTTGGGCACATAGCCCGGTCGGGGTCTCAGGATCACATGAGAATAGTCCGGACCGAACTCCAGGCACGTTTCGCTGACAGAGAACGCTTGCAGGTCACCTACCCTCTTGATGGAAGTGAGCGCAGTCAGGAGGGCAGTCTTCAAGGAGAGTGCCTTAAGCTCGGCTGACTGCAAAGCTCAAAGGGGGCTCTCTGTAGACCCTGAAAAACTACAGAGGGCAGATGAGGGAACGAGGCACGGCCTGGAGGGATTCAGCCTCCTGGTGCCTCTTAGGAACCTGATGATCAGATCATGCTTCCCAAGGACTTACCATCGACTGCGTCTTGGTGTGCTGCTATGGCAGCAATGTACACCTTCAAGGTGGAAGGGGACATCCTCCCTTCCAAACTCTCTTGCAGGAAGGAAAGCACTGATCTGACTGCGCATCTCTGGGGGTCTTCCCAACGGGAAGAACACCACTTAGTGAACAGACGCCACTTAAAGGCATACAGGCACCTCGTAGAGGGAGCCCTAGCCTGAGTGAACGTGTCTACCATCGCAGGTGGGAGACAGCTTAGGTCTTCCGTGTCCCGCCCAGGGGCCAGACATGGAGATTCCAGAGGTCTGGGCGCAGGTGCCGGATGGTGCCCCTTCCCTGAGAAAGAAGGTCCTACCTCAGGGGAATTTGCCCAGGGGGAGCTGTCGCGAGGAGCATGAGGTCCGAGCACCACGTCTGGGTGGGCCAGTAGGGTGCTTACCAGGACGACCTTCTCCTCGTCCTCCCTGACCTTGCACAGGGTCTGTGCAATCAGGCTCACTGGGGGAAAAGGCATATTTGCGAATGCCAGGGGACCAGCTGTGTGCCAGCGTGTCTATGCTGAGGAAGGCCTCGGTGAGGGCGTACCAGAGCGGGCAGTGGGGAGGATTCTTGGGAGGCGAACAGGTGTACCTCTGCCTGTCGAATCGACTCCAAATCAGCTGGAACTCCTGAAGGTGGAGTCTCCACTTTCCCTTGAGGGTAACCTGTTGTGATGGTGCGTCCGCCGAAGTGTTGAGGTTGCCCGGGATGTGAGTGGCTTGCAGCGACTTGAGGTGTTGCTGACTCTGTTGGAGGAGACGGCGGGCGAGTTGTGACATACAGCGGGAGCGCAGACCACCTTGGCGGTTGACATATGCTGCCGCTGCCATGCTGTCTGTCCGAACTAGCACGTGCTTGCCCTGGATCAACGGCCAGAATCTCCGCAGGGCAAGCAGAATTGCCAGTAACTCGAGGCAGTTGATGTGCCAACGCAGCCGCAGACCCGTCCAGAGGCCGGCGGCTGCGTGCCCCTTGCCAACAGCACCCCAGCCCGTTTTGGAGGCGTCTGTCATGACCACGACGCGCCTGGAGACCAGTTCTAGGGGAACACCTGCTCGTAGAAACGAGAGGTCGGTCCAAGGGCTGAAAAGACGGTGACAGACTGACGTAAAGGCCACGCGGTGTGTCCCGTGGCGCCATGCCCGTCTCGGGACTCGAGTCTGGAACCAGTGCTGAAGCGGCCTCATATGCATCAACCCGAGTGGGGTGGCCACCGCCGAGGATGCCATATGTCCCAGGAGCCTCTGAAAAAGTTTCAGTGGAACCGCTGTTTTCTGTTTGAACGCCTTCAAACAGGCCAGCACCGACTGGGCGTGCTTGTTCGTAAGGTGCGCCGTCAAGGAGTCCAACTCCAAACCAAGAAAAGAGATGCTCTGAACGGTCCGGACCAGCCCTCGTGACGGACTAGAAGGCGCAATCCATGCATCCAAGTTCCATGCAAGGGGGACCAAAGGGACAACGTCATCAGATGTACTGGCAGGTGGGGCCTCACGGCAGGGCGGAGCTCGAGGTGCCACACCACGTCGTGGCCGTGCTGAGTCCGAGGACATTGAAGCACTTACCTGGCTCATTGTGACCACCCCCGGAACAGCCTGGGACGGGGGTGGAAGAGGCCTGACCTCGTGACCCGTGGAGACTGTCACATCGGGGGCGAATTAATGCCACAGCTGGGCGCTCAGGGCGGGAGACCGCCGCTGGAGCGCCAACCTGCCAAATGGAGTGGTGGACGGTGGTCGTGATGCCAGCCGTACACACCGGATACGTGACCCAGGGAACAAGGAAACCACTCTTGCTGAGCTCTTGAGTACTGCAGCCACTTGGGCATGCTGCGCAATTAAATGCAAAAGGTAACAAAAAGATGAAGATCTGCTTACCAGCTCCAGAGCAGCGGGTTTCGTTGTCCCTGGGTCGCCTGTCTCAAGGGCGCTTTGAAGCCTTTCACTGGTTCTGGGCTTCCGCAAGATGGGTGGGGTCTGCTTCCTGCGGTGGGCTCCACGCCGGGGCCAGGCCGAAGGGGCGGGCTGCGGCGGAGCCGGTGCAGTCACCGCAGGGGGACGCCCTTGGCGATGAGTAGATGGGGTGCGGGATCTTGAGCCGCGCCGGGGCAGGATATGCCAGCTAGCATCCATCTACTGCTCTACCATCGAGAACTGCTGGGCAAAGTCCTCGACGGTGTTGCCGAATAGGCCCGCCTGGGAAATGGGGGCAGCAAGGAACCGTGTCTTGTCAGCCTCACCCATCTCGACCAGGTTGAGCCAAAGGTGGTGCTCCTGGACCACTAGTGTGGCCATCGTCCGCCCGAGAGACCGCGCCGTGACCTCCGTCGCTCGGAGAGCGAGGTCGGTTGCCGAGCGCAGTTCCTGCATCAATCCCGGGGCGGAACTACCCTCGTGCAATTCCTTTAGCGCCTTGGCGGACTTGCAGGAGAGCCATGGCGTGCAGGGCGGAGGTGGCTTGTCCAGCGGCACCGTAGGCCTTGGCCGTCAGAAACGACGTAAACCTACAGGCCTTGGACGGGGGCTTTGGGCACCCGTGCCAGGTGGCGGCGCTCTGCAGGCATAGGTGCACCTCGAGCGCCTTTATCCACCGGGGGATTGCCGAATAACCCTTGGCTACCCCACCATTGAGGGTAGTGAGAGCGGGGAAGCTGAAAAGATCGGGACTGGGCAGTAAAAAGTGCCTCCCGCAACCTTGTCAGCTCTTCATGCACTTCCGGGAAGAAAGGAACGGGGCGGGGCGTGGCTTTGAGCGGTGCCACGAGCCCAGGAACCAATCACCGAGCCGCGAGGGTTCAGGGAAGAGCGGTGAAATCCACTCTAACCGACACTCGCAGCTGCCCGGGAAAGCATGTCGTCTTCTCCGCGTCAGCCTGTGACTGGGCGATCGACCCCGAAGGGAGGAGCCCAGCTGAGGCTTCCGACTGGACGAGCCCGCTCTCCAATGCTGCGCTCGAGAGCTCATCACTTTCGCGGGCTCCGAATAAGAGGTCGAACTCGCCGTGAGACGAGCCGACGGACTCTCCCGGAAGCCCGATCGGGGCAGACGAGCATGCTGGGGAATGGGAGGTCCGCGGGGGGATACCCGGCGGAGGCGGTCCCATTGGGGTCCCCAAATCGCCCCCAGTGCTAGCCGCGCTGGCCTCAAACCCGTGGGTAAAAGGACCGAGGCGGGAGCCTCTGGGGTGGCTCGTTTTCTTACGAAGGCGAGCCGCGACCGCAACGTTGCCATGGACATATTCTCACAATGAGAACATGACCATCCACGAACGCTGTCTCCACGTGAACAGTGCCCAGACAAGAAAGACAGTGATCGTGACTGTTAGAAGGCGAGAGATAACGAGCACAACCAGGAATAACACACAATTGGAAAAGCATCTTTAAAAAGATGCGTCTTTAAAAAGACGTTCCGTGTGTGTGCTCTTTTAGAGAAATATATACTCTTTTAGAGGGGAAAAATGCTCTTTCAGAAAATATACTTTCTAGTTTTTCTGCCGAAGCACCCAGGGGCATTCTCTGCAGTGCACCAGTGCAGAGGAGGGAGAAGCCGCTGAAATGCGCCGTCAGATCCAGCAGAGGTGAATGAACAGTAGTATTCAGCTCAGTGAGCATGACCGTTCGGCTCCGAAGAGAAAATCTGAATGAGTGGTTGCATACCAGCTCCTTTTATACCCGTATGTTTGGGGGAGTGGCATGCAAATACCACTCGCCAATTTTCATTGGCCTTTTATATTAAGACCAGAGGTGTCTCGGGCTCCCAAGAGTGACCCCTAGTGTCACTACATCGACACCAATGTCGAGTGAGTGACAGATAGGGAACGCACTGTTAACTATTGGAGTGATATTGCCCGAGCTCTGAAAGAATTACTTTGTAACTGTTGATTAGTTATCCTATGTGACTATTTGTTCGTATGTTTCTTTTAAATTTTCCTTGAAGGTATATCTGTTTGTATATGTATGTGCGTGCATGTGTATATATGTACACATATATGTGTGTGTGTAGGCGTATGTATATGTTTGAACGTCTGTATATACAGTACTGATATGTATATATGTGTGTGTATGTACATACACTGTATGTATGTATGTCTACATGCATCTCGTTCTTTTTTACGTGTTGTATTCTGCTACTATTCAAACTTTGTATATTGTCATAATTATCTCAATAAAATATATATATATATAACCACAAAAAAATAAAAAGTAATTAAGAAAGAGCCATAGTAAAATATGGTGGAGACAGACTCAAGTCTCTCTCTCTCTCTCTCTCTCTCTTACTCTTACTCTAGGTTTCAGTTCTATTTGAGAGTTACTGATGCTTTGGCTGCAAGTGATTGGGGCATTGCTACAGACACTTCCTTCCGAAGTTCCGGGGAATGGAAAAGCAATTCCACGCTCGGGACGCACTGAATTAGTCTCTGTCAGTTCCGCCGCCGGTTACTCTAAAATCATTCTGACCCATATGTCTCTCCAACCTCTGATCGGTCCAGCACAAGAGAGGTGCATGTGGGAACAAAACACTTTCACAGGTATGTTCTCTATCTGCTTTTCCAGTTGAAGATATCTGAAGTACCATTGATGTAAGTTTGCACTCATCCTTCGGACCCCATGAAATCGAAATGTGCCTTTTATTCCATGTCTGTTAACTTTGCAGCAATCTATATGCTATTGTGCTCCTAAAAGTTGAAAAAAATTACCTTTAGCAGATATACACATTTAAAATGTACAGTCTTTCTCTTCAGGGAAAACAGTCAAAAATGTTAATGACTCATGCTGCACTACATAGATTTTTGTCCAATCAAATGCTCTCTAGAATGAGAATGTCCATCCCTCTAATACCACCTGGAAATACCAATAAGTAGCAAATCATCTTTAAAAAAATCAATATGTCCTGCCCAAACATCTTTGTTTCAATAGGAAATATGTCAACACAGGAAAGAAATCTGCACCCATTAGGCAATTCCATGGGCTCTTTAAGTATATTTGCATTGTGCTATGTTTTACCTCACTAAAGCAGCCTGTTGTTTTGTCCAAAAACAAAGAAAATGTTTTTTCCTGAGTCAGAAGCCCAAGTGTTCATTTCTGTGAGGATTCTGATTCTAGGGGTTCATGTCCAAATCTACAGAAAGATGTGTGGGTTGGGAGTACTTTTAAAGGGATCAGGACATGCCTTTTTAATTATTATTTTAATATGTTCCTTGAGGTTGACTTATTATATAAACTTTTAGCATGAAAAACAGTCAGATATTTGTAAAACATGATCCTTTTCAACACTCATTATGACCCTTTGTCGGAAACACTCGGTTTTGGTGCTGCATCTCCTTTAAGACTTGACAATACATGCCCACTGCTATGATTGGCTCTCCGCTCTTGACTGACTTGCTCTCTCTACTCTACTGCTGGGTGGGGCTACAGAAGTGATTAAAGGTAAAGTAGGTGTTAATGTGTTGCCGTGGAGGCTTTCAGATGCAGATGCATACCATAGTGTGTCATCACAATGTTGATGAAGTAGAGAACAAGTTGTTTTGTCAGCTTGGTTTGAACAAATTTTTGCAGCGAGGAGAAAGTTTTGAGTTCTGAAACTTACAGGATGTTTTTATAGTACAATCACCTCTTATATGTCAAAAGATCAAGGAAGATAGTATTCCTCATGTCATGACCCTTTTAATGTTCTTTTGTATCATTTGTATAGAATAATATATACAAATGATAAATTGACTATTTTTCAAAGAAGTTTCTGTGATAACTGGGATGTTATTGCTTTATTTAGTGATCACAGTTCAATAGTTGCAAAAAATCTAATTTCTGTGATAATGATCTCCATGTGTGGCCTACTACATTAATTTTGATTTGTTACTGATTGATATTGCATATAAACTAAGCTAAAGCATGCAACACTGCTTTAGCTTGCATTTACTTGTACTTTTCATCTAGATGATTGATCTAATTTGGTTCATGATCTGTGTGACTCTAAAGTACTGTAGTTCATTGTATGCACTGACAACTGAAAATAAAATATTTTATTGCTTTTGACACATCACATAAAGCTTTTTGCAAAAAGTTGTTTTTTTTCTCCAACTACTGGCAAGCTGTGTCAAACCACAAAGGATATCCAACACTAACAATACAAAAGTACTTTAACGTAAGTTCAGTTGTCATAGGTGTCTTTGAACACAGGGCTTTTTTATGTCCTCACACCTAATTTGTATGTCCCATGGCATTATTGTCCCATGTCTGTCTTGTGATTCGTTGTCTGTCTTTGTGAGGGCGCATGGTTTCGGTTGTATTCCCTGCCGTGCGCTCTTTGGTCTGTCTTGTTTCACGTCTGGAGTATGGTGTCTGGGTCCTGACTTCCTGTCTGGTTCGGTGTCGGTCGGTGTCGGGATCCAGACACTTATGCTCCATGTCTGACTGTTATTGACGTGGGTGCGTCGCGCTTATGTCATCTTGGCAGCATGTACTTGCGTCAGTAGTTTATGTCTGTCTCTCGCGAACATGGGTGCACCTCGCGTCGTGCTCAATTTGCGTTGTGCGCCCAGGTCGCGAGCTGTCTTCATGTTGTGTTGAGGTTCAGTCACTTCAGTCTAAGGTGCTGGGTGTGTGTGTGGCCCAACTCTCGCACAGGTGTCCTGTCTTGATTTTGTCGCCTGTTGTGTGCATTGCGTGCCGTTTGCCTTGTGATGTACGCTCAGGTTTCGTTTAGTGTGAGAACCTGTGGCATCGCTTTGTTTGCAGTTGCTACACATTCTCTCGTATTGTTTGTCAGTTGGCATGGGCGTATACTGCCTCATTGTCTTGGCGATGTGCGCTCATGCCATTCGGGTGTTTTGTTTTCTTGTGAGAGCACGTGGCTTTGTTTTGTTTCTGTATCACGGCGTGTCTCTCTGTCTTACATCATACCACGCCTCCTTGTTTGCCCATTATTAGTCTTGTTAACTTGTTGATTTCTCTCCCTGTTTTAGTCTCCTCGTGTTTGCTGTCCAGTGCCAGTTCGTCTTGTTTCTAGTCTTGTGTGTTCAGTCTTCCCAGTCTGTCCTTTTTCCCCTACCTGGTTCCTTTTTTGGCTCGGTGGGTCCTGTTTCCCTCTGCCCCAGCCTGGATTACCCTTTTTCCCCTTCTGGTAGTTTATGCTTGTTTTCCCCCCTGTGGGAGTTTTATGTTGTTTTTTATTTATTTCTTTTTTATAAATAAATTACATCTTCAACTCTGCACCTGGTTCCTGTCTCTGCATTCTGAAAGTATGTAAACCTCTATGCCATAAATGTAAAATAACATTTTTAAAGCAGGGACAGTGTAGATATCGAAGTTCTTTCAACTCAAGCAATCATTCATAAATGATGATATATTCTCATATTATTAAAGACATTGTATCTTAACTGGTGCTAGCAACAGCAAGGTCATGGGCTTGATTCCAAGAGAATGCTAGGACTAAAAAAAATGTAATCTTGAATTTACTAATCGTTGCTTTGCATAAAAGCATCTGGATAAAAGTTATGTAAATGTCTCAGAATAAAAATGTATTGGATGAAATTATTGATATTGTTGGGGTGTCAGGATGTATCCAGACAGCCTAGTCTTTATAGTTACCAGCTGATCCTTGTTCAGCATTGGAATCCTTTGAATTTTACAGAGTAACTCATGCATCACGTGTTATGATGAACTCTCATCAGTGTTATATAGGCATGGTTATTGATGGTGTGATATTAAAAAAGGATATCATTCAAGGCTATTAATTCTGTGGAGGAAGCCGTGGTGGAATACGGACAGGGCAAATGAGTGGCATACATTTTCTCTTGACAGCTGCATGTATGAGGAGTTTTGTGATAGAAATGACAGTATTGAAAGAAAGAACATGGATTCTTAATATTTTCACTTGATTTGCAATGTCATAATGTCAATCCTAAAAGTGGAATTTCACAGTAGGGATTTATCTCCTTTTGTCAGACTCAATGGTATGATCGAAGCTATGTGCTTGTGACTGCCTCAAACAGTCAAGGGCAAGAACAAGAGGTGAATTCGCTCAGAATATTTTGAGCAAATACACAAGAAAGATATTCATATCATCAGTTAATAATGAAAGTCCTTTGCTTGGTGTCTGAGAATGTTGGCTTTACAATTACAAATGCCCTTTAGAGGAAACTGGATCAATTTTAATCCACACTTCAAAAGCAGGGATCTCTTGGAGAAATTGGATGAAGGCAGCAGGTAAATAACACTGAATATTTCTGTCTGAATTTAGGTTGAATCACATGTGTAAGTGCACAGATATTTGAAAACCATGATTGTCCAAACATTTACTTGAGAACAAATTCACATATTTGTAGTACAAAAGAAGAATAAATTATATTCTAGTATTATTATCTTGATGATGCAAGAAATAACAGTAAAAATCTACAATAAAATAGTTTTACACTGATATAATAAAAATGTGCAGTTCTAATGCATTAATTACTATTACTTATTGCTTATAATTATGGTTAGGGATGTTTTGACATACCCCTAATCTTAAAGGGGTCATAACATACTCTCTTTATATATATATATATATATATATATATATATTAGTTTTATTATCTTCCCTGAGGTCCACTAATAATATTAGTAAAGTTTTTTATTTTATTTTTTATTTATTTATTTTATTTTTTGCACCAAAGAGTCATAATTTTCCCACCTGTCTCTGGCCCTTTGTCTGAAATGCTTGGTTTTGGCCTAAGTGCCTCCTTAAAACTTCAATGTAAATGCCCAATGTTAAGAATGGCTAACATTGTGCAGCCTCTCAAATAGAGCCATATTTGAAACTCAATCTGAAGAGAAGGAAAAGGCTCCACAACATTATAAAAGTAAATGTTAGGGTTTACACATAAAGCACATTGAACACATTACATATTAATATACTGTATTAAACCGTTCATCTCAAGCACAACTGTTAACACTCAGCACCATAAACTATCAAACAATCATGACATTTAAAATATACATGAATAACGTCATGGTTACTGGTGTAACCTCCGTTCCCTGATGGAGGGAACGAGACGTTGGTGTCGATGTAGTGACACTAGGGGTCACTCTTGGGAGCCCGAGACACCTCTGGTCTTTGAAAAAAGGCCAATGAAAATTGGCGAGTGGTATTTGCATGCCACTCCCCCAAACATACGGGTATAAAAGGAGCTGGTATGCAACCACTCATTCAGGTTTTACACTGAGGAGCCATATAAGGTCCAGCCATTTCAGCGGGTAGTTCAGCATTGTGGCAGGAGGGACCAATGTCTCGTTCCCTCCATCAGGGAACGGAGGTTACACCAGTAACCATGACGTTCCCTATCTGTCACTCACTCGACGTCGGTGTCAATGTAGTGACACTAGGGGTCCCTATACAAAACGCCAAAAGGCTGAACTGTGTTACGTGAACTGGCGGTGTGTGGTGGGCAGACTTGCTGTGTGCCTCATAGCCAGCACACCAGGTCGACACGTAACCTCCCCCAACACAGTTATGAGTGTCGAACGGCCCTTTTTGGGGACAAGTCGACTACCCAGAGATAGAGACAGGCTTAACCCAGTCGTGGCCTCTTTCCCCTTCTCTTTTTCCACTCCCTAAAAGAGAAGGGAGATTATCCGACTGGGCCGCCAGGTCTAGTCGGGGGGTGTCCCTCCCAAGGGGAGGACACCGCGGAGACCACACCTCGCCCCAAGAGAGGGGGGGATATTTAAGTGGAAGAATACATCACATGGTCTTTCCAACCATGTGGAGAGCCTTCAAGGTAGATCCTGCCCAATGGGGAGGAGTTACTACAACATGGAGACTGGGGCAGAGGGGCTCTGCCCAAGGAAGACGCAGTTTGCCAGCAGGGAAATGAATTAGCGGAAGATATAAATCGCATGGGGTTAGCCTTACAGGGAACCGCCACATGCGGAGCACCTACCCCAGAACCGGGCTCTTAGTTAGCGCGTGTACTGGACCGGCAGCGAGTCTCTCCAAAAACTCGACTGCCACAGGGCTCGGAGGAAGTCAACCAGGGAACAACTTTTGTGAACACTACTGGGAATTAACAGCGCACGTCTTCAGCTCAAAAGGAGGTGGAAGGCGCTATGTGCAAGCGATACACACGCTTGTGTTGCGTGCCACTACCTGGGACGAAACCGGTTCCACCCGGAGGTTGTAGAACAGTGCAAAGGTGTTGGGTGTTGCCCAGCCTGCTGCTCTGCAAATGTCTGTTAGAGAGGCACCTCTTGCCAAGGCCCAAGAAGCCGCTACACCACGGGTAGAATGGGCTCATAGCCCTACCGGGGGCGGCATGTTTTGGGTGAGATATGCCATAGTTATGGCGTCAATGAGCCAGTGGGTGATCCTCTGCTTGGAGACAGCGCTTCCTTTCTGCTGTGCACCAAAGCAGACAAAGAGCTGCTAAGAGACTCTAAAGCTCTGCGTGCGATCCAAATAGATGCGTAAAGCGCGCACCGGACACAGCAACGACAGGGCTGGGTCTGCCTCCTCCTGGGGCAGTGCTTGCAGGTTCACCACCTGGTCCCTAAAAGGAGTGGTGGGAACCTTGGGCACATAGCCCGGTCGGGGTCTCAGGATCACGTGAGAATAGCCCGGACCAAACTCCAGGCACGTTTCGCTGACAGAGAATGCTTGCAGGTCACCTACCCTCTTGATGGAAGTGAGCGCAGTCAGGAGGGCAGTCTTCAAGGAAAGTGCCTTAAGCTCAGCTGACTGCAAAGCTCAAAGGGGGCTCTCTGTAGACCCTGAAAAACTACAGAGGTCCGATGAGGGAACAAGGCGCGGCCTAGAGGGATTCAGCCTCCTGGCACCTCTTAGGAATCTGATGATCAGATCATGCTTCCCAAAGGACTTACCATCGACTGCGTCATGGTGTGCTGCTATGGCAGCAACGTACACCTTCAAGGTGGAAGGGGACAGCCTCCCTTCCAACCTCTCTTGCAGGAAGGAAAGCACTGATCTGACTGCGCATCTCTGGGGGTCTTCCCGACGTGAAGTACACCACTTAGCGAACAGACGCCACTTAAAAAGGCATACAGGCGCCTCGTAGAGGAAGCCCTAGCCTGAGTGAACGTGTCTACCATTGCAGGTGGGAGACAGCTTAGGTCTTCCGCGTCCCGTCCAGGGGCCAGACATGGAGATTTTAGAGGTCTGGGCACAGGTGCCGGATGGTGCCCCTTCCCTGAGAAAGAAGGTCCTTCCTCAGGGGAATTTGCCAGGGGGGAGCTGTCGCGAGGAGCGTGAGGTCCGAGCACCACGTCTGGGTGGGCCAGTAGGGTGCTTACCAGGATGACCTTCTCCTCGTCCTCCCTGACCTTGCACAGGGTCTGTGCAAGCAGGCTCACTGGGGGAAAAGGCATATTTGCGAATGCCAGGGGACCAGCTGTGTGCCAGCCTGTCTATGCTGAGGAAGGCCTCGGTCAGGGCGTACCAGAGCGGGCAGTGGGGAGGATTCTTGGGAGGCAAACAGGTGCACCTGTGCCTGTCGAATCGACTCTAAATCAGCTGGACCACCTGAAGGTGGAGTCTCCACTCTCCCTTGAGGGTAACCTGTTGTGACGGCGCATCCGCCGAAGTGTTGAGGTTGCCCGGGATGTGAGTGGCTTGCAGCGACTTGAGGTGCTGCTGACTCTGTTGGGTGTGTCAGTTGAGTTGTGACATACAGCGGGAGCACAGACCGCCTTGGCAGTTGACATATGCTACCGCTGCCATGCTGTCTGTCCGAACTAGCACGTGCTTGCCCTGGATCAATGGCCGGAACCTCCGCAGATGCATCTTTTTAAAAATTCCTTTCAGTTTGTGTGTTATTCCTGGTTGTGGTCGTTACCTCTCAACTTCTGATGGTCACAATTGCTGTCTTTTGTGTCTGGGCGTGACCCATGCGGAGACAGCGTTCATGGCTGGATCATGTACTCACTGTGAGAACATGACCATGGCAACGTTGCGGTCGCGGCTTGCTTTCATATGGGTATGAGGCCTGTGCGGCTAGCACTGGGGGCAATTTGGGGACCCCAATGGGACCACCTCTGCTGGGTATCCCCCCACGGACCTCCCATTCCCCAGCATGCTCGTCTGCCCCGATCGTGCTTCCGGATGAGTCCGCCGGCTCGTCTCACGGCGAGTTTGACCTCTTGTTCGGAGCCTGCAAAGCTGATGAGCTCTCGAGCGCAGCATCGGAGAGTGGGCTCATCCAGTTGGATGCAGAAGCCTTAGCTGGGCTCCCCCCCTCGGGTACAGTTGCCCAGTCACAGGCTGATGCGGAAATGATGGACATGCTTTCCCGGGCAGCCGAGAGCGTCGGGCTAGAGTGGAACCCTCTGCTCTCCCCTGAACCCTCGTGGCTCGATGATTGGTTCCTGGGCTCGTGGCGCCGCTCAAAGCAGCCACACCCCGCTCCAGTCCCTTTCTTCCCGGAAGTGCATGAGGAGCTGACAAGATCGTTGGAGGCACCTTTTATTGCCCGGTCCTGATCTTTCAGCTCCCCTGCCCTCACTACCCTCGATGGCGGGGTGGCCAGGGGCTATTCGGCGATTCTCCCAGTGGATAAGGCACTCGCGGTGCACCTATGCCCGCAGAGCGCCACCACCTGGCGCGGACACCCAAAGCTCCCGTCCAAGGCCTGTAGGTTCACATCGTCCCTGACAGCCAAAGCCTACAGTGCCACTGGACAAGCCGCCTCTATCCGGCATGCCATGGCTCTCCTGCAAGTCCACCAAGACAAGGTGCTAAAGGAACTGCACGAGGGTAGTTCCACCCCAGATTTTATGCAGGAGCTGCGCTCGGCGACCGACCTCACTCTCCGGGCGACGAAGGTCACGGTGCGGTCTATCGGGTAAGCGATGTCCACCTTAGTGGTCCAGGAGTGCCACATTTGGCTCAACCTGGTCGAGATGGGTAAGGCCGAAAAGGCATGGTTCCTTGCTGCCCCATTTCCCAGGTTGGCCTATTTGGCGACACCGTTGAGGACTTTGCCCAGCAGTTCTCGATGGTGAAGCAGCAGATGAAGGCTATCCGGCACATCCTGCCCCGGCACGGCTCAAGATCCCACACCCCGCCTGCTCGTCACCAAGGATGTCCCCCTGCGGTGACTGCACCGGCTCCGCCGCAACCTGCCCCTTCGGCCCGGCCCCGGCATGGAGCCCACCACAAGAAGCAGACGCCATCCGTCTCACAGCTGACCACCAAGAACCCTTGGAAGGCTTTGAAGTGCCCCTGAGACGGGCGACCCAGGGATGATGAAACCCACCTTGGAGCTGGTAAGCAGACCACTCCATCCCCCAGTGGAGGGCCGGGAGGAGAATCTTTTGTTGCTTTTTCATTTAATTTCGCTGCATGCCCAAGTGGCTGCGGTACACAACAGTTCAGCATAAGAGCGGTTTCCTCATTCCCTGGGTCACGTATCTGGTGTGCACAGCTGTCATCACAACCACCGTCCACTTTTCCATCCTTGCAGGTTTGGCACTCCAGCGGCGGTCTCCCCGCCCCTGCGCGCCCAGCTGTGGCACATATCCGTCACCGATGTGACAGTCTCCATGGGTCATGAGGACAGGCCTCTTCCTCCCCCATCCCAGGCTGTTCCGGGGGTGGTCACAAGGAGCCAGGTAAGTGCTTCGATGTCCCTGAACTCAGCACGGCCACAACATGGCGTGGCACCTCGGGCTCCACCCAGCCATGAGGCCCCACCTTCCAGTATGTCCAATGAGATTGTCCCCTTGGTCCCCCTCACTCGGAGCTTGGATGCATGGCTTGCGCTTTCCAATCCGTCGCAATGGCTGATCTGGACCGTCCGACTCGGCTGTGCACACAGGGACCTGGTGCTCTCGCACCTCAGCCAACTAGGGCTTTGGGTCAACTGGGAAAAGAGCAAGCTCCTCCCGGTTCAGAGCATCTCTTTTCTCGGTTTGGAGTTGGATTCAGTCTCACTGACGGCGCGCCTCATGAACGAGCGCACAGAGTCGGTGCTGACCTGTTTGAAGGCGTTCAAACATAAAACAGCGGTTCCACTGAAATTCATTCAGAGGCTCCTGGGGCATATGGCATCCTCATCAGTGGCCACTCTGCTCGGGTTGATGCATATGAGACCGCTTCAGCACTGGCTTCAGACTCGAGTCTCAAGATGGGCATGGCACCGCGGGACACATCGTGAGGCCATCACGCCGATCTGTCACCGCCTCTTCAGCCCTTGGACCTACCTCACATTCCCCTAGAGCAGGTCTCCAGGTGTGTCGTGGTTATGACAGATGCCTCCAAAACGGGCTGGGGCACTATTTGCAATGGGCACGCAACCGCTGGCTTATGGACGGGCCCATGGCTGCGTTGGCACATCAACTGCCTCGAGTTGCTGGCAATTCTGCTCACCCTGCAGAGGTTCCGGCCATTGATCCAGGGCAAGCACGTGTTAGTTTGGACAGACAACACGGCAACGGTAGCATATGTCAACTGTCAAGGCGGTCTGTGCTCCCGTTGTATGTCACAACTCACCCACCATCTCCTCTGGAGTCAGCAGAGTCTGGGCCACTCTCACGTGATCCTGAGACCCCGACCAGGCTATGTGCCCAAGGTTTCCACGACCCCTTTTAGGGACCAGGTGATGAACTTGTTAGCGCTGCCCCAGGAGGAGGCAGACCCAACCCTGACTTTGCTGTGTCCGGTGCGCGCTTTATGCATCTATTTGGATCGCACGCAGAGTTTTCGAGTCTCTGAGCAGCTCTTTGTCTGCTTTGGTGGACAGCGAAAAGGAAGCGCTGTCTCTAAGCAGAGGATCGCCCACTGGCTCATTGACGCCATAACTATGGCATATCATGCCCAGGACATTCCGCCCCCGGTAGGGCTATGGGCCCATTCTACCAGGGGTGTAGCGGCCTCCTGGGCCTTGACCAGGGGTGCCTCTCTAACAGACATTTGCAGAGCAGAGGGCTGGGCAACACCCAACACCTTTGCGAGGTTCTACAATCTCCGGGTGGAACCAGTTTCATCCTGTGTAGTGGCACGCACAAGCAGGAAAGTCCGGGATAGCCGGCCGGGTGTATCGCTTGCGCATAGTGCCTTTCGCCTCCCCTGAGCTGAAGACGTGTGCCATTAACTCCCAGTAGTGTTCAAAAATTGTATTCCCTGGTTGATTTCCTCCGAGCCCTGTGGCAGATGAGTTTGCGGAGAGACTCGCTGCCGGCTCACTAACTAAGCCCTGTACTGGGGTAGGTGCTCCGCATGTGGTGGTTCTCCGTAGGTAACCCATGCGACGTATATCTTCCGCTAATTCATTTCCCTGTTGGCAAACTGCATCTTCCTTGGGCAAACGCACCTCTGCCCCAGTCACTATGCTTGTAGTAACTCCTCCCCTGTAGGGCAGGACCTACCTTGGGACTCCCCCACATGGCATACTTCTGACATAGCTCGTCAAGAACATGTGACATATTTCCTGGCCAAACCGACCCGCTCCCTTCACATGAAAATCAGTCTTTAATAGGCAACCTAAGAAGTCTTTAATAGGCAACCTAAGAAGTCCGGGAAGGGCTAATTTTTTTAAGTTGCGTTACAAGTCATTCACACACTGGCAAAAAAAGGCAAATATTAAATGAAAATGGTTACATATTGCACCTTTAAATAAAAAATCTCTGACAGTGCTTCCCTGTCAGTGGTAAAATGGAGAAAGGAGCTCTTAGCGGTATTTTATGTACAAAACAAGCCCAGATGGGACTTGTGACAGAAATCAAGTATTTTTCAGCCGATGTAAGGCACATGTGGAGTTCAAAGCAGCGCTCGATGTTGGTGTTGCCACCCTGACACGAATCATGAACGCAGCTTCACAATTGCTGTAAGAAAGTTGATAGCTACAGTCTGCTGGCAGATTAATATTGTGGATGATTAGAGTTTAAGAGATTTAATGCCCATTGCAAAGAATATGCAACCTATGTGGGGACTAGTTCTTTCAATTTGTCAAACTCCCACTTAGACTTTGCTTAATGTTACTTGAATTGGTGCTATTTCAGTGCATATATCTTTATATTGTGGAAGGCTTTGTTTGGAAAATGTTAATAAAGCATTATATTGCTACATATTGGTTTGTTTTCTTCCTAAAATGGAAATAAAGACATTTTGACAAGAAAATAAGTATATGTAGTTTTAGATTTCAGCACTTTCAAAATCTGCGATTAATCATGATCAACTACAAAAAATTATGCAATTAATCGAGATTAAAAATGTGAATCGACTGACAGCACTAATAATAATAAATAAAAATTAATAAAAAGACTGTTTTATTTTATTTTTTTTATTTATTTATTTTTTGGACATGGTGGAGAGTTGAGAGAAAGGTTTGATGCTGGTAAAATTAGCCATGCTTTTACTATAGTAATATTGTAGTAACCATGCTTTTTGGCTATAGTTTAAATGCAATTAACCATAGTAATATTACTACAGTAGTATGGTGTTAATATAGGAACCATTTTAATTTTGTGGTTTACTGTGATTTTACTACAAAATACCATGGTGATGCTATGGTTACTGTAGTAAAATCATGGTTTATTTTGTAAGGTAAGGTTAGGGTTAGGTTTAGGGGTAGGGGTTGGTGTAGTGTGCCTGTGGGACTCTAAAGAAACACAATAAACACACTGCTGAGATGCCCCTGTACTGTGTCTTAGTATTTAATTAGGAGTGCAAATAGCATCTAACACTCTTTGCACACAGTGCAAAGAAGATTCTTTTTGTTACTATTTATAGCCCCTGCCTTAAAAAAGTATATTTTATTGCATCGGGATTAAGTTTTGAGTTCTGAGGTTTACAGTATGTTTTTATAGTAGAATGACCTCTTATATATCAAAATATCAAGGAAAAATGTTTTCCTCATGATATGACTCAGGGGCAGCACAGTGGCTCAGTGGGTAGCATTATCATCTCACACCCAGAAGTCCCCAGTTCAAGTCCAGGCTCACCCAGGGCCCCTCTGTGTGGAGTTTGCATGTTCTCCCAGTGTTCATGTGGGTTTCCTCTGGGTGCGCTGGTTTTCCCCACAGTCCAAAAACATTCAGGTCAAGTGAATTGGAAACTCTAAATTGCCTGTATGTGAGAGTGTGAATGTGTATGACTGTGTGTGTCATCCCTGTGATGGACTGTCCAGTGTTTTTTCCTGCCTTAGGCCCGAGACAGCTGGGATAGCACTACCCGTGACCTAAATAGGACAAGTGGCTATAGAAGATGGATGACAAGACTCCTTTAAATATTAAGTTTCAGCACTTAACTCATCCTGTACCATTTGTGGTACGGACATGAATGATACTTGAAATCATGCAGCTTGTTAAAGAGAAGTATGCTGTTACCTTTCTAAGCAATCAAAATGAAAATTTTTTCCTGACAGATAATGAAAGAGGTGGAGATATTCCATACACTTGATTTGAAAGAGGGACCCAATGCATATCTAGGGACCAGAATATCATAAAGTCTTAGGGCAAAAGTGGGCTATTTTGACTTGGGCCAGTAAGCAACCACCTAGACCACCTTAGCAACTGCCAAGCAACACCTTGGCAACTATCAACATCACCTTAGTATTGTGGTGGCGAGTTTTGCCCAAGCAAGAAGCACTCACATTTTTTTTCAGTAAATGTAGAACTTATTTTCAATTCTATTATTTTAATAACTAATATAATTATTGAAATTATTGTACATCTGCTCAGGTAATTACAAAGACTCTGCATATTAGCATTGATTGTCAGGGAACATAGTCTGACGCATGCCATGTGGCAGAGTGGATGTGAGCTGACTCACATTTCCTCAGTGACACAACTCTTTGTCACCTCTAACATAAACATTCCATGGAGAGATTCCAGCTCTCCCTCCCGTAACAACCAATAAATCTTAGCCACGAAATGACACTTCTCAATGTCCCTTGAAAGCCATCCATTCACGTTGGCATCCCTAAATATACTCTCCTGTTTTTGTTCTGCACCAGGTGAGCTAATATGATGTGTTTTGCTATTTTTTTTTATACTCACGATGATGATTGAGTAAAGGGGTGCGGTATAGCTGCAGACACATTTTTCCTTTAGACAGGCATCTGTTTGCGCCATCGAGCAGTCACTGTCTACGTTTGGAACGGAATCCTATTTTACTTACTGAATACTATATACTCCCTACTATATATTTTTTAAATAGTTAGTGGAACAGTTGGCATTATTCCATGATGAACATTTCAAACATTAGTATACATTGTTGTCACATGACCTTATCTCAGTGCAGTATTTAAATTAGTGAGTGGTGTTCAGTTATCGCCTTGGAAATAGAAACAGTTATTTTGCATTTTTAATCCAATTTAATTTAAACATTTCTTAACATTTGGCAGTCCGATCAAATAATGATATTACTTTCAGTGGTTGATATTACTTCCTGTTAGTTCATTACAGTGGTAATAGAAGGTCAAGTCAAGAGCATCATCATTGCATTGTGAAATACAGTATTCCATGTAGTAAGCTCTGTAGTAAGAGAACGAGTGTTTTCGGTAGCTTGGTTTGTACAAATGCTCTTTTTGCAGTGAGGAGAAAGTTTTGATTTCTGAAACTTTCAGTTTGTTTTTATAGTACAATAACCTCTAATATATCAAAAGATTAAGGAAGATTTTAGTCCTCATGTCATGACCCCTTTAATGTTCTTTAGCATCATTTGTCTAAAAACTTAAATAATAAATAATAATAATAATAATAATAATAATAATAATTATATATATATATATATATATATATATATATATATATATAACTGAAATGTTGGTTTGCTGGTCTTAGTTAGTCTCCCGGCCTGGTTGTTGGAAGGTTTAAGACTAGGGTTTTGAAAACTTTACAGCTTTGGCAGGCTGGGAGACCAGCTTAAACCATGTTGGATCAGCTTAGGCTGGTTTAAGGTTTTTTTTTTTTGCAGGGATACACTGCACATTTTGGTAAATGTAGTAGGTCATCCAGGTATTTTGTGCATACAGAAAATGTGCATACAGTGCACAGTATAGTGTACATACTATATACTGCAGAAATAGTAAGAGTAGTATAGTAGCATGCTATTCCAAACATATGCTAGATAACACATCTTCAAACTGTGCTAGGATTGGACAAATTGCAATCAAGCTCTTTGATGTCATTACTGATGGAGTGCATGCCTTAATTTAAACAAGGCCAAAGCTATAAGTATCATTTATGACAATTGCTACATGACCCATCACAGTTTACCATAAATATAAACCATTTGATGCTATTGTGGGGGGAATTTCAGGCATTTTCAGACTCATAATTTGACTTACAGCCCCTCCAAGGTCTGTGGTTGATGTAATAGCCAATAAAGTGTAGCTCTTGACAGACCAGAGTCATATGGCACGATGTTTAGGAGCAGAGAGAGAGGGAGCCAAGGAAAGAGAGGAAGAGAGAGATGGAGAGGCGCTCTTGTGAGCCGAAAGCTGTTTGGGTCTGTCAGTATAAATTATGTGAACAGCAGCATCCACAAGAGGCCTTTTCTACACACACTGACTGCAAAGTACTCCATACAGACACTCAGTATGACCAGTGATGGAGAACAAGAGCAGCAAAAACATTTTCACATGACACAATAATTAGTAGTAGTGTTAATTGTGAGTTATGTTGTCAAGAATGGACAGAATGGTCTTAAATGAAATGTGCTAACAACACTTAAAAATTAGGGCTTTCAGTCAGATTAATCGCATAGTTTTTTGTAGTTAATCGCGATTAAAGGCAGATTTAGAAAATTCTGAAATTTAACACCATATATACTTATTTTCTTGTCAAAATGCATTTATTTCAATCTTAGGAAAGAAAACAAAATATGTAACAAAATAATTCTTTATTGATATTTTCCAAACAAAGCCTTCCACAGTATAAAGACTGGAATGCACTAAAATTGCTGGATTCCATCTGTAAGATAACGTTACCTAGTGTAGCAGTTTGTTGTCGCTGTTGAATAGCGGAAGAGAAGTTATTACTGTCTGAGTCAAGGCTCTCGGGAGCGCGCATAAATGTCACATCCTTTGGACTCGGCAAAAGCGACCTGCTCCCTTCGCATGAAAATCAGTCTACAGGCTTTAATAGATAACCTAGGAAGTCAGGGAAGGGCTCACATTTTAAATTGCATTACAAGCCGTTCACACATTGGCAAAAAAAAAAAAAAAAAAAAGAAGCGAATATTACATGAAAATTGTTACATATTGCACCTTTAAGTCCATGTAAATGTGGTAATTGGCTCAACCAATGGTGTGAGTTTGAGGCGGGACTATCTGTTTGCACAACCAATCGCAGATGAGGGAGTGTTTGGGAAACCTGTTTGAAAAATCATATTTGCAATTCCTTTTGGTGATGCTAGTGGCACAGAGATTACACATTTCACATCTAAAGTTATACAGCAATTACAAACTCAACAGGAAGTTAAGTCATAAATTTCCTCTCAAATCAAATCCCTTTATTGTCACTCAACCATATACACAAGTGCAACAGTGGATGAAAGTCTTGGGTGCAGTTCCAAGCAACATAGCAGTATGACAATTACAATAAACATCTGATTTACACATAACACAGTTACACAACACAATATACACCTAATAATATACAGTATATACAAAATAAGAAGACTGTATACAAATAAAAAAAAAAAAAAGAAAAAACAATCCTCAGTTTTTGACTGATGTACTCTTGTCAACAAGACTGCTGCTATTTAATCTTGAGTACAGTGCTGTGAAAAAGTATTTGCCCCTTCATGATTTCTTCTATTTTTGTGTATTTTTCATACTAAATAGTTTTAGATCTTCAAATCAAGGCAAATGTTTTTAATTTATTTATTTATTTATTTTTTTTATTGAAGCAAAAAAGTTATCCAACACCTATATCACCCATATGAAAAACTAACTGCCCCATTAAACTTAATAGCTGGTTGTGCCACCTTTAGCAGCAACAACTGCAACCAAATGCTTCCGATGACTGGAGATCAGCCTTTCACAACGCTGTGGTGGAATTTTGGCCCACTCTGCTTTGCAGAACTGCTTTAGTTCAGCCACACTGGATTTTTTTTTCAAGCATGACCTGCCCGTTTAAGGTCCTGCCACAGCATCTCAGTTGGGTTCAAGTCAGGACTTTGACTAGGCCACTCTAAAACTTTAATTTTGCTTCTTTTGAGCCATTCAGAGGTGGACCCACGAGCATCCCATGCTTTGGATCATTGTCTTGCTGCATCATCCAGTTGCGCTTGAGCTTCAACTCACGGACTGATGACCGGACGTTCTCCTTTAGGATTTTCTGGTAGAGAGCAGTATTCATGTTTCCCTCAATTATTGCATATCACCCTGGCCCTGAAGCAGCAAAGCATCCCCACACCATCACACTACCACCAACATGCTTGACCGTAGGTATGATGTTCTTTTTGTGGAATTCTGTGTTTGATTTATGCCAGATGTAATGGGACCCCTGTCTTCCAAACAACTCCACTTTCAACTCATCAGTCCACAGAACATTCTCCCAAAAACTTCATCAAGGCACGTTTTGGCAAAATTCAGACGAGCCTTAATATTCTTCTGGGTTAGCAGTGGTTTTCACCTCGCCACACTTCCATGGATGGCATCTTTGCCCAGTGTCTTTCTGATAGTGGAGTCATGAACAGTTACCTTTATTGATGCGAGAGAGGCCTGCAGTTCCTTGGATGTTGTCCTTGGCTTTTTTGTGACTTCCTGGATGAGTAACCGCTGTGCTCTTGGAGGAATTTTGGAAGGTCAGCCACTTCTGGGAAGGTTCACTATTGTGCCAAGTTTTCTCCATTTGAAGATAATGGCTCTCACTGTGGTTCTTTGGAGTCCCAGAGCCTTTTAAATAGCTTTGTAACCCTTCCTAGACTGATTTATTTCAATCACCTTTTTCCTCATCATCATTTCTGAAATTTCATTTGACCTTGGCATAGAGTGCTACAGGGTGAAACCTTTTAGCCAACTTCATGCTGCTGAAAAAGTTATATTTAGGTGTTTATTTGATTGAACAGGGCTGGCAGTAATCAGGCCTGGGTGTGTCTAGTCCAGCTGAACCCCATTATGAATGCAGTTTCATAGATTTGGGGATTTAGTATATAGCAAATACTTTTTCACACTGGCCCAGTTGGTATTTGATAACTTTTTGCTTCAGTAAATAACATTATCATTTAAAAACTGTATTTTGTGTTTACTCAGATTACCTTTGTTTTATATTAGATTTTGTTTGAATTTTTAAACAATTTAGTATGAGATATACACAAAAACAAAAGAAATCAGGCAAATCACAGCACTGTAGTTAAAAATGATCAACACTTGTGTAACTGACATGATTAAATATTTATTGAATGTTCTGTTCCTACAATGAACATTACAAGACAACCTAGAAAGCTATTAGCAGTATTATTTTTATTGCTCTGTGAAGCTGTTGGCAAAGCCAGGATTCTGCAATTCCGGAAAAGAAGGGAATTAACTTTAATTTATTTATTAAGGGATCATTGCTGAATCATTCCATTTTATTGGTATGATCAAAAATAGCATTGAAGGTACAATTTGAGTTATGCAGCACAATGGAATTTATTCAGTTTATTTCAGTATAATGAAGTTATGAGTTTAACAGACACTGTGTGCCATCCAAATGCCGATGGAAGTTTTAGAATAAAATACTAACCCACATCAAACATACCTGATATAGTACATTTGTTCGACCCATCTGAATTAAGAATGAGAATAAATGTGTACATTCAGTTTCTATCAATACATTTTTATGTATTTTGCTAGATAGATATTATGTGGTTTTGCATTTATAATTGTGTTTAAGCATTTGAGACACTTTAAACAAGGTTTTCATAATTAGAGACCATAGCCATAGTTCCCTGTCTGTCACTCACTCGATGCTGTGTCGATGTATATACATCATGATGGCGCCACGGATGGCCACCTCGGTGTGGAGCGCTTCTATTGTTTTGTTTTTTGTTTGTTTGTCCTGTGTTTAGTAATCTTTTTCCAGTCAATTTTACCAGAGACGAACTGCTGAACATTCGACCATATACCAGTCAATCTTTTCCCAGATTTTGAATATTCGGACGTTTTGTTTTACATTTTAGTCGGAGGCGTGGCTGTGTGGTTTAAACGCACTATGAGGTGCAAGCGAGGGAGACGAGCAGGCGCGCTGGTCAAGCTCCATCGGTGGGGCTTTCGAACAACGCTACCGAGCATTCATCTTGCGAATCTTCGCTATCTCCCTAACAGAACGGACGGACTACATCTCCTCACCCGTACAAACAAGGACTTTTCAACCTCTGCTGCCTTGTGCTTCACAGAAACCTGGCTGAGTGAAGCCATTCCGGACAGCGCGTTACATCTGCCGGGCTTTCAGCTGTTCAGAGCAGATCGCATCGCGGAGTTAATGGGGAAAACGAGAGGCGGTGGAACATGCTTTTACATCAATGAATGTTGGTGTACAGATGTAACAATGTTAAAGAAGATGTGCTGTCTTAATTTGGAAGCGCTCTTTATTAACTGTAAGCCTTTCTACTCGCCGCGGGAGTTTTCCTCGTTTATTCTGGTGTGTGTGTATATCGCGCCAAATGCGTGTTTGAATGCCGCGCTGCAACAGCTGGCTGACCAAATCACAGACACAGAACAACAATTCCCAGACTCAGTTATTATTATTTTTGGGGATTTTAACAAAGCAAACCTCACACGTGAACTGCCCAAATACAAACAGCACATTACATGCCCAACCAGAGACAGAAATATACTGGATCACTGCTACACAACAATAAAGGATGCATATCGTTCTGTCCCTAGAGCAGCTTTTGGACTCTCTGATCACTGTCTGGTTCATCTTCTTCCAACCTACAGACAGAAATTAAAATTTGCTAAGCCTGTATTAAGGACTGTAAAGAGATGGACCAACGAAGCAGAGCTGGAACTACAAGCCTGCTTTGACTGCACTGATTGGAGTGTTTTTTAGGCTGCAGCCAAAGACCTGGACGAGCTCACAGATACTGTTACATCATATATCAGTTTCTGTGAGGATATGTGCATTCCTACTAGGACTTATTTAACATTTAACAATGACAAACCATGGTTTACAGCAGAACTCAGGCAGCTTCGTCAGGCCAAAGAGGATGCTTACAGAGTTGGGGATAAAGTCTTGTACAATCAGGCCAGTACACACTGGCCTGAGGGAATCAGAGTGGCTAAAAGAAGATACTCTGAGAAGCTGGCTGACAACCCGAATGTGTTCTACTGCAGATTTGAAAGGCCCAATCTCACACACCACACCCACTCTGATCTTCACTTTACACAAACACCAACACCTCCTGCAACCCCCCTCCTCCCCCCTCCTGCTACTCAACCTGCACTTAAGATCTGTGAAGATGATGTGAGCCACGTCTTTCGAAAACAAAGGATAAGGAAAGCACAGGGCCCAGATGGTGTTTCACCTGCATGTCTTAGATCCTTTGCTAACCAGCTGGCCCCCATCTTCACACAGATCTTCAATAGATCACTGGAGCAGTGTGAAGTCCCATGCTGCTTCAAACGTTCCACTATCATCCCCAACCCAAAGAAACCAAAAATCACAGGACTTAATGACTACAGACCTGTCACCCTGACGTCTGTGGTCATGAAGTAATTTGAGAGACTGGTGTTGGCCCACCTGAAGGACATCACTGGACCCTTTCTAGATCCCCTTCAATTTGCTTATTGAGCAAACAGGTCTGTGGATGATGCAGTCAACATGGGATTGCATCATGTCCTTCAACATCTGGACAGACCAGGGACATATGCAAGGATCCTTTTTGTGGACTTCAGTTCAGCTTTCAACACCATCATCCCAGCTATTCTCCGGACTAAATTACACCAACTCTCTGTTCCCACATCTATCTGTCAGTGGATTACCAGCTTTCTGACAGACAGGCAGCAGCTTGTGAGACAGGGGAAATTCACTTCCAGCATCTGTACAGTCAGCACTGGTGCCCCCCAGGGATGTGTGCTCTCCCTACTACTCTTCTTCCTCTACACCAACGACTGCATCGCCAAGGACCCCTCTGTCAAGCTCCTGAAGTTTGCAGACAACAGTACTGTGATGAGTCTGCATACAGAAGGGAGATTAAACAGCTGGCTGTCTGGTGCAGTCAAAACAACCTGGAGCTGAACGCGCTCAAAACAGTGGAGATGATAGTGGACTTTAGGAGGAACACCCCAACACTGTCCCCCCTCACCATTCTAAACAGCACTGTGGCAGCAGTGGAATCATTCAGGTTCCTGGGCACTACCATCTCACAGGACCTGAAGTGGGAGACCCACATTGACTCCATTGCAAAAAAGGCCCAGCAGAGGTTGTACTTCCTTCGCCAGTTGAGGAAGTTCAACCTGCCACACGCGCTGCTGATATAGTTCTACTCAGCTGTCAATGAGTCTGTACTCTGCACTTCAATAACTGTCTGGTTTGGTTCAGCTATGAAATCAGACATCAGAAGACTACAAAGGATAGTTCGGACTGCTGAGAGGATTATTTGTTGCCCCCTGCCCCCCCCCCCTTCAAGAACTATACTGGAAAAGGCTGGAAAAATCACTCTGGACCCCACTCACCCTGCCCACTACCTTTTGGAACTGTTGCATTCTGGCCGATGCTTCAGAGCTCTGAGCGCCCAGAACTGTCAGGCACAGGAACAGTTTTTTTCCCCCAGGCTATCCATCTCATGAACAGTTAAAACTGCCCCTTTGAGCAATAATTAATGTGCAATACACAGCTTAGTCTTTTTATATTATCCAACACATCCTACCTCTTCTGCCATTACATTCCCTTGCACTGTACATAACCGATTTGTATTTAGATTTGCACTACGTATGTGTATGTGTGTGTGTATGTATATGTATGTATATATATATATATATATATATATATATATATATATATATATATATATATATATATATACAGGTGCATCTCAATAAATTAGAATGTCTTGGAAAAGTTCATTTATTTCAGTAATTCAACTCAAATTGTGAAACTCATGTATTAAATAAATTCAATGCACACAGACTGAAGTAGTTTAAGTCTTTGGTTCTTTTAATTGTGATGATTTTGGCTCACATTTAACAAAAACCCACCAATTCACTATCTCAAACAATTAGAATATGGTGACATGCCAATCAGCTAATCAACTCAAAACACCTGCAAAGGTTTCCTGAGCCTTCAAAATGGTCTCTCAGTTTGGTTCACTAGGCTACACAATCATGGGGAAGACTGCTGATCTGACAGTTGTCCAGAAGACAATCACTGACACCCTTCACAAGGAGGGTAAGCCACAAACATTCATTGCCAAAGAAGCTGGCTGTTCACAGAGTGCTGTATCCAAGCATGTTAACAGAAAGTTGAGTAGAAGGAAAAAGTGTGGAAGAAAAAGATGCACAACCAACCAAGAGAACCGCAGCCTTATGATTGTCAAGCAAAATCGATTAAAGAATTTGGGTGAACTTCACAAGGAATGGACTGAGGCTGGGGTCAAGGCATCAAGAGCCACCACACACAGACATGTCAAGGAATTTGGCTACAGTTGTTGTATTCCTCTTGTTAAGTCACTCCTGAACCACAGACAACATCAGAGGCGTCTTACCTGGGCAAAGGAGAAGAAGAACTGGACTGTTGCCCAGTGTTCCAAAGTCCTCTTTTCAGATGAGAACAAGTTTTGTATTTCATTTGGAAACCAAGGTCCTAGAGTCTGGAGGAAGGGTGGAGAAACTCATAGCCCAAGTTGCTTGAAGTCCAGTGTTAAGTTTCCACAGTCTGTGATGATTTGGGGTGCAATGTCATCTGCTGGTGTTGGTCCATTGTGTTTTTTGAAAACCAAAGTCACTGCACCCATTTACCAAGAAATTTTGGAGCACTTCATGCTTCCTTCTGCTGACCAGCTTTTTAAAGATGCTGATTTCATTTTCCAGCAGGATTTGGCACCTGCCCACACTGCCAAAAGCACCAAAAGTTGGTTAAATGACCATGGTGTTGGTGTGCTTGACTGGCCAGCAAACTCACCAGACCTGAACCCCATAGAGAATCTATGGGGTATTGTCAAGAGGAAAATGAGAAACAAGAGACCAAAAAATGCAGATGAGCTGAAGGCCACTGTCAAAGAAACCTGGGCTTCCATACCACCTTAGCAGTGCCACAAACCGATCACCTCCATGCCACGCCGAATTGAGGCAGTAATTAAAGCAAAAGGAGCCCCTACCAAGTATTGAGTACATATACAGTAAATGAACATACTTTCCAGAAGGCCAACAATTCACTAAAAATGTTTTTTTTATTGGTCTTATGATGTATTCTAATTTTTTGAGATAGTGAATTGGTGGGTTTTTGTTAAATGTGAGCCAAAATCATCACAATTAAAAGAACCAAAGACTTAAACTACTTCAGTCTGTGTGCATTGAATTTATTTAATACACGAGTTTCACAATTTGAGTTGAATTACTGAAATAAATGAACTTTTCCACGACATTCTAATTTATTGAGATGCACCTGTATATGTATGTATGTGTGTATGTGTGTATGTATGTGTGTGTATGTGTATGCATATGTATGTATGTGTGTGTGTGTGTGTGTATATACATATATATATTTATATGTATGTATGTATATATATATATACACACACACACACACATACATACACATATAAAAAGAGTATTTTTTTATTTTTTTTTATTTATTATTATTTTGTTTTTGGACTCAAGATGGCGCCGAGTATGGCTGCTGGGTTGCGAGCTCCGACACAACATTGTAGTGTTTTGTTTGTTTTGTTTACAATTCTTATGTTTTTTGTATTGGATGTTGTCTGCCTTATTGTCTACGACAGACAAACACTTTTGGACATTGGTTCAGCAATTACACACTGTAAACCGGACTTCAAATTCCTCAATGCTGACCCGCTGTTTACAAACACACCAGCGGAGCCCTTTGTCTGGACTGCCCGGCCGCGGAAACGCAAAAGGAAAAGGGGAAACGGAGCGGGCATTCTCATCAGAGTAAGACGTCGCGCAAATCAACCCCCGCTACCCAGTATTCTACTGGCAAATGTTCAGTCTCTGGATAACAAGCTCTGCGAGCTGAGAGCGCAGATCTCTTTCCAATGAGAGACAAGGGACTGCTGCATTATCTGCCTTACGGAAACTTGGATGTCTGCTGAGATTCCAGATTCAGCCATTGAACCCGCGGGGTTCTCCTTGCACCGAGCGGACAGAGCGAAAGACCTCTCAGGTTAAAGCAGAGGTGGTGGTGTATGTTTTATGATCAACAAATCCTGGTGTGATCAGAGGAACGTACATTCTATCAAGTCTTTCTGCTCTCCTGATCTGGAATTTCTCATGCTTCTGTGTTGACCATTCTGGCTACTGAGGGAATTCACAGCAGTCATTATCACTGCTGTGTACATCCCGCCACAAGCCGACACAGACCGGGCACTCAAGGAACTGTACGGGATTATAAGCAAGCAGGAAACCGCGCACCCTGAGACCACGTTCATTGTGACCAGGGAATTTAATAAAGCCAGTTTCAAATCAGTCGCACCAAAATACCACCAACACATCAGTTTCAACACACGAGTGGACTGGGTTTTGGACCATTGCTACTCTCCCTTCCAGAACAGCTAAAAATCCCTCCCCCACCCACCATTTGGCAAATCGGACCACTCTTCCATTCTGCTTCTGCCCGCTTACAGGCAGAAACTGAAACAGGAAGCACTCACCCTCAGAACGATCCAGTGTTGGTCAGACCAATCAGACTCTACGCTGCAAGACTGTTTTGATCACACAGACTGGGAGATGTTCCGGTCCGCCTCTGATGATGACATTGAGCTTTACGCTGATAGCGTAACGTGTTTCATCAGAAAGTGCGTAGAGGATGTCGTTTCGACCAGAACAATACGGATCTACCTGAACCAGAAACCTTGGATTAATAGCGATGTAAAAACTTCTGTTTTTAATTCCGGGAATGCGGAGGAGCATAAACAAGCCAGTTATCAGAACAGCATAATGTCAGTACAGGAACAAGATTGAAGGACAGTTTAACACCACCAACTCTAGAAGCATGTGGCAGGGAATTAACATCATCATGGACTTTAAAGGGAATAAAAACTCCACCGTGAACACCGCTGCCTCTCTCCCGGATGAGCTAAATACTTTTTATGCTCGTTTTGAGGGAAATAACACCGCCCTCAGGGAGAGAGCTCTCGCGGCCAGAGGTTAGTTCACTCTCCGTCTCTGTAGTGGATGTAATCCGATCCTTCCAACGGGTGAATATCCGCAAAGCCGCGGGTCCAGACGGCATTCCGGGCCGTGTCATCAGAGCGTGCGCGAACCAACTGGCTGGTGTTTTTACGGACATTTTCAACCTTTCCCTCTCTTTATCTTTAGTCCCCACATGCTTTAAAACGTCCACCATTGTGCCTGTTCCAAAGCAATCCAAAATCACGTGATTAATGACTGGTGTCCTGTTGCTCTGACCCCCATCATCAGCAAATGCTTTGAGACTAATCAGAGAATACATCTGCTCTGTGCTGCCTCCCTCACTAGACCCATTGCAGTTTGCTTACCGCAACAACCACTCCACTGATGATGCCATTGCATCTACAATACACACTGCTCTCTCCCACCTGGAAAAAAAGAACACTTATGTGAGAATTTTGTTTGTAGACTACAGCTCAGCATTCAACACCATAGTGCCCTCCAAGCTAGATGAGAAACTCCGGGCTCTGGGCTTAAACAGCTCGCTGTGCAGCTGGATCCTGGACTTTCTGTCAAGCAGACGCCAGGTGGTTAGAATGGGCAGCAACATCTCCTCATCACTGACCCTCAACACTGGAGCCCCGCAGGCCTGTTTTCTCAGCCCGCTCCTGTATTCCCTGTACACACATGACTGTGTGGCAACACACAGCTCCAATGCCATCATTAAGTTTGCTGATGATACGATGGTGTTAGATCTGATCACTGACAATGATGAAACAGCCTACAGAGAGGAGGTGCACACTCTGACACACTGGTGTCAGGAGCACAACCTCTCCCTCAATGTCAGTAAGACAAAGGAGCTTGTGGTGGACTTCAGGATAAGAGATAAAGAACACAGTCCCATCACCATTAATGGAGCACCAGTGGAGAGAGTCAGCAGCTTCAAATTCCTGGGTGTCCACATCACAGAGGAACTAACATGGTCCATCCACACTGAAGCCATTGTGAAGAAGGCTCATCAGCGCCTCTTCTTCCTGAAATGGCTGAGGAACTTTGGAATGAACCGCCACATCCTCACACGGTTCTACTTCTGCACTGTAGAGAGCATCCTGACTGGCTGCATCACCACCTGGTAAGGCAATAGCACCGCCCCCACAACCGCAAAGCCCTGCAAAGGGTGCGAACTGCCAGACACATCATCGGAGGTGAGCTTCCCTCCCTCCAGGACATATATACCAGGCGGTGTGTGAAAAAAGCTCAGAGGATCATCAGAGACTCCAGCCATGGCCTGTTCTCACTGCTACCATCAGGCAGGCGGTATCACAGCATCAGGACCCGCACCAGCCGACTTACTGATAGCTTCTTCCCCCAAGCAATCAGACTTTTGAACTCTTGATCTCCCACGATCAAAATACATCAGCATTGCACTTTATTACTCTTACTCTTATATCTCACACTGGACTGTCATAAATTATATTATTATTATATTATATTCTCTCTTAACAACACACTGGCAACTTACTATCAACCGACAGCCTGAATGTCAATACAGTACAATATAACCTACTGTACATTTTATATATACTATATATACTTTTTTATTGTATTCTATATTGTGTGTATTGTATACTGTACATTGTATGTTATTATTTGTATATCGTGTTGTGTGTAATTATGTGTATATTAGATTTTAAATTGTGTTGTAAATCTGATGTTTATTGTAAATTGGTATATGTCTCATCACTGTCACGACTACTACGTTGCTCGGAACTGCACCCAAGAATTTCACACACTATTGCATTTGTGTATATGGTTATGTGACAATAAAAGTGATTTGATTTGATTTTGATTTTTCATTTTGTATGTATATATGTATATATTGTCTATTGTGTATTCTATATATACTTTTTTCTTTTCAATATTTATCTATTTTTTATTCAATTTTAATTATTTTTTAAAAGTCTTGTTGCTGTTTTTGTATTGTTGTGTACTAGAAGCTCCTGTCACCAAGACAAATTCCTTGTATGTGTAAGCATACTTGGCAATAAAGCTCATTCTGATTCTGATTCTGATTCTAGGGGTTCGATCTTGAGAGCCCCAATCACTTTTTCTTAAAATAGAAAAGGCCAATGAAAATTGGTGAGTGGAAATTGCATGCCACTCTCCGCCCCGGACATACAGGTATAAAAGGAGATGGCATGCATCACTCATTCAGATTTTTTCTTCGGAGCCGAATGCATGTGTGTTCGTCCTCTCGCTCTTTGCTATGCTGCTGGATTCTTATGGCGCATATCAGCGGTCACCCTCACACGGTTGATAGCTGTGTTTCCCCTGGGCGCTTCGGCAGCCTGAGTCTGCAGGTGCTAAAAGAGTATATCAGAAAGAGTATGTTTCCTTCAAAAAGAGCTCACGTAAATGCTTGCCGTCTTTGGCTTTCTGGCGAAGGGAGCAATAGAGCCCGTCCCCGTAGCTGAGTTGCACAAGGGCTTCTACAGCCCTTATTTTATCATGACCAGGAGAAGGGGAGGGTCGCGCCCAATCTTGGACCTGCATGCCCTGAACAAGGCCTTACACAGGCTTCCATTCAGGATGTTAATGCAGAAGCTCATTCTGGTATCAGTATGACATCAGGATTGGTTCGCGGCCATCGACCTGAAGGACGCGTACTTTCACGTATTGATACTTCCTCGACACAGACCCTTTCTTTGGTTTGCTTTCAAGGGACGAGCATACCAGTACAAGGTCCTCCCCTTCAGTCTGTCCCTGTCCCATCGCGTCTTTACCAGGGTCGCAGAGGCTGCCCTGGCTCCGCTAAGGGAGAAGGGCATACGCATTCTCAATTATCAACACCCGTGGCTGGACCTCTGGAATCTCCACGTCTGGCTCCTGCTAGGTCTTCCGCCAGCAGTGGTAGACACGATCACTCAGGCCAGGGCCCCCTTTATGAGGTGGCAGTATGCCTTGAAGTGGCATATTTTCGATAACTGGTGTTCTTCCCGTGGGGAAGACACACAGAGGTGTGCCATCGGGTCTGTGCTGTCTTTTCTTCAGGAAGGACTGGAGAGACGGCTGTCTCCCTCTACCCTGAAAGTGTACGTGGCTGCCATAGCAGCTCACCATGATACACTGGACGGCAGTCCCTCACAACAGCGCGACCTGATCAACAGGTTCCTCAAAGGCACGAGGAGATTGAATCCTCCTAGACCGTGCCTGATCCCCTCTAGGGATCTCTCTGTGGTCCTACCTGCCCTACAGAGAGCCCTGTTTGAGCCCCTGGAGCAGGCCGAGCTCAGCACTCTGTCTCTGAAGACGGCCCTCCTGGTGGTGCTCACTTCCATCAAGAGGGTGGGGGACCTGCAGGCGCTCTCTGTTACCAGCGAATGCCTGGAGTTCGGGCCGGCACACTCTCCTGGTTACGTGCCCAAAGTTCCCACCACTCCTTTTCAGGACCAGGTGGTGAAACTGCAAGCGCTCCCTTCAGAGGAGGAAGAACAGCAGGTAGACCGGGCGGCCGGTTGGATGTACTGCTTACATTGCGCCTTTCCACTTTTTCAAAGGTGATAATGTACGCTTTTTCTCCACAACAATTCCCCGTACCAGTGAACTCCGGACGCCTCTTTAATTCTTTAGCACTGTCCAGTGATGAACTCGGTGGAGGAGTAACGCCACCAGACCAAGTACTCGTGGTATTCCCCTTTTCAGGTGAGACCGTGTGCTGGGGCTCAGTGCTTCATGCATGGTGATTCCCCTTTGGTAATCCCGTATGATGAGTTTCCACTGTTTGGTTTCCCCCTTAGGTGAAATCTGTGTTTCCCCTCATCAGAGCTTTCTCTGTCTCGGCCACTGTGCTGCGTACCTTCTCTGTAGATAGGGTCCTTCTGTGGTATCATTCCAGATGTGTACTTCCCCATTGGTAAGTCCATGTGAGGTATGCTCCACATGTTAACCTCCCTCCGGCAGGATGTGGTCTCCGTAGTGCTCTCCTTCCTGGAGAGGGAAGAGCACTTCCCAGCGCTACTCTAGAAAGTGCTCGGCATGAGATTGATTAACAGCAAATTAAGAAAGGCACCGTCGGTAGCCTATTTGGGTAAGTGCCTTCCCCCTTTTCGGGACTAGGGAGATGCCTTACCTAACTCGCTGGAAGGTCACAACATGGTTGAGCGCTCACTGCGAGGCACGCAGCAGCTTGCCCGTGTCCACTCTTCCATGCCTCATGACTCAGTTCAGCACCTGCAGCGTTTCCTATAGGAACCCCTAGTGTCACTACATCGACACAACACCGAGTGAGTGACAGACAGGGAATGTCTTGGTTACTGATGTAACCTCTGTTCCCTGATGGAGGGAACGAGACGTTGTGTCCCTCCTGCCGCAGCACTGAACCGGCCGCTGACATGGCCGGGACTGTCTATCAGCTCCTCAGCATAAATCTGAATGAGTGATGCACGCCATTTCCTTTTATACCCATATGTCCGGGGCGGAGAGTGGTATGCAAATTCCACTCACCAATTTTCATTGTCCTTTTCTGAATAAAGCAAAGGTGATTGGGGCTCTCAAGATCGAACCCCTAGTGTCACTACATCGACACAATGTCTCGTTCCGTCCATCAGGGAACAGAGGTTACATCAGTAACCAAGATGTTTCCACCTTATTTCTGTACTGTTCATTTACCGTAATAACTCTTCTGTTGCATAATTTCCATCATGTTTTGTGACATAATCACAATTAGGGTAAATATTTAAATTTCATAGTCAGTAATGTATTCTGCTTCACTAAGATGGCATAAATATGGAAGAATTACCAATACCCAGTAAATGGCAAACCAGAATTGCTGATAAATCTTTTAAATAATGTGAAATAGCCTTGCTTGTTAGTTCCCATGCATCAGGTTTGAATGAGCTCATTTGCTTTTTATGGTAATCTAAATTGCCACTTAGAATAAATGATTGATTTGTGTATACCTTCAATTAGTAACATTATGCCAAAGTAAATCTTACCAATTTTTAGAAAATTGAAATACATAAATAAAAATTGATTAGTTGATTCAATAAATAAAAATAAAAAAATAAAAAAAAATTTTTAAGAAATGCTGAGGCCAACTATAACTTTAATGTTATATTCTAGTTGTATGTTCAATTAAGATATTTCTATATATCAAAATGTCAGACATGTCTGAAAGCTCATAAATCTTTACTATTGCAGTACTGTAACAAATCACTTCATGACTAATTAACAATCATGCTAGATTTTCAATTATAGCAATGCATCCATCCACTTTATTAAAAACAAAGGCTTTTGGCTGCAGTGGATTAAGGATTTACTGTAGACCTATTACATGAAATAAATTAAGCACTGACACTTCACATCTGCTTCAAAAGAGTTTACTGAGATTTGATAGGATATCTAAACAATGGATCTTGTCAGCCCAAACCAATCTCTGCCCTGATATTTCAGGGATTAATCCTATTGTAATTTATGTCAGTTTTGATCAGCTGCAAAGGATTATAAAGCATTTGCAATCAAAATACAAGAACAGACATCAGGTGGTGTCAACTACAGCACCTTGTACAAATGAAAGATCTTTCTGCCATCATAAAGCTTATCACAGAAGAAGCCTCAGATTATTGCTTGCTCAGAGAACAGCTCTCTGTAAATCACAGAAGTCTATTAGGATGCTGCAGGACTTAAACATTTGATGAAGGATATTAAGATATTAATAAGATATTAAGGGAGATATTAATTTTTCAATTTGCTATAATTATGTGATTGCACAATTACATTTATACTCCTCTTCATACCAGGTGCACCTGCAGATAATTAATGAACATGATATTGTATTTAAAACTCTTTTTTGTGTTCATTGTGTTTCACTGCTTGCCCAAGATTGTGGCAAATGTCTGTATGCCGCTTAATTAAAACATTTTATGTTATGTATGTATGTTTTATATTTTTTACTTTGAAAAGTGATAAAAATTAGAACAACTTGTAAATAATATGAATGACAGGTTTATCAGAGTGTACCATTTGGATAGATTTCAGTCTCTATAAATATATTTTTAAGTCTCTAAAAAATAACATTTTGAATAAAAACAACACAAAATAGTGGAAATAAAAATGGAGTGTAAAATGAGTTTACAATTATAATATACAGTATAGAATCATAGAATAAATTTGATGCTCAAGAGAATTATACCACATTATATATAAACATATATTTTAAACAGAGTATGTAAAAGTACAAAGAAGTGACTTAGTTGTAAAAGTGTACAACCGATAAGATGTAATGGGTGGAGACTCTGCTCAAGTGAAAAAACAGGCAAACAGTAATGTGGAATTGTTATGGTGGCACACATTGGTTGTTCATGAAACTTGTTAATATTTCCACATGGCTGACAAGCCTGATATTAACTCATAGACTGTACTTTGGATAAGTACTCTGCTTTATTCCCTTGTACATTTTTATGTCAACAACTACAATCATGACAAAAACTTTCAAGAACCTGTATGACTACAATTTTATTAATTTATGATTAGTGCTCAAAAGCAGCCAGAATGTTTTACTGCCATTCACCAGTTCAAGTGCTAGTTCAAATATCTGGTGGTTGAGCAGCAGTTGCCTAGAAACAGAAATCACAATTGAATCTATATTTGTGTTACTAGTGGTTGTGCATTGTGCATTTCATCAGACCAATGTAAACAAAAGATTCAACAGTGTATGTTATCAGTACAGTGTGTGTGTCCTTGATGCTCAGAGGCTTCAGGTGCTGGTTTAGTGGCCCCGGGCCCCGGGCCCCGGGCCCCGGGGCTGTGATGACAGAGAATGAAATGACAGAGCCTGTAATGTTTCAGTCACAGTGTTTACTGGCGCAAGGCCAGTATGGCAGAAAGAGAGAGGAAGTTATGTACTCTTTGCCAGAGGCTGCCACCATTTTGTGTTTGCTCAGATAGACCACTGTTGTAAAATGGGCCCCGCAATAAAGGAGAGCCCAGGGAACATGGCACAATATGGCAAAGCCTAGATGTTATTTATGGTGGTAACACAGACTTCAACTCTGGTCTTTGTCCCGATGGAACCCGAGCAGTCCGTAGCTCAGAATGCTCTAATGACAATACAGATGAGATCGTGGGATTGAGATTGACTCTGTGTCATAGTCCCTTCGACAGATAATAAGGCCCAGGCCTTCAGGGGAGTGCAGTATGGGAACAGTACATGAAATCAGCCAATGCTGTTGTTGGTGATAAGACTAGTGGACCCATAAATGATGACCATGTATATCCCTGCAATAAAATATGGTTGTCAATCCTCTTCTGAGTGCTTAATCTCGTTTTCTGCACAAAATGTTTTTTTCTATACATAAGTGACAACTGCATTCTACAAACAATTTTGCTTCCTAAAAATTGAATTATTGATAGGGTTTCCAACTGTCCTGTATTCATCAGGACGCCCCACATTTTGGCCGAAATAAAGATGTCTCATACGTGATGCCTGTTGTAACATTTTCAAGCTGCTAAATGCTCAAGTGTCCAGTATTTGCATCATGTATTATCTCTTACATAAAGTGTACTTTTACTAAGGTCAAATTCAGGGTACTTCCTTGAGGGCATTCAGGCTTCTTGCAAAATTATACTTACATATGTTATAAATTCCCATTCTTTTCCTGTAATATTTAAAGTCAGAAGAATGGTCATAATTCCACTGCATGGATTGTTATCTCTTTAGCAGACCCTTAAAAGGTACTGTATATCATATTATATATGAGACAGCTTAATGTGTATGGAAATGCACCCGAAGCACCTGTCACCCGCCACTGGTGCTTACAGTCAAGTATTCTCTCTTGCTGCAACAGAACATCACGCTACACAAGAAATCATCTATAGACCAGAGGGCAACATAAAATGGAAAAATCTGAAAATGTATGTGGACGCAATGCTCAGACTGTATTAAAGGAAGATGGTGGCCCCTGAAGGCCATGGCTGATTGCTTTCCGGACTAAACGAAAGAGATGTCCCTCTGTCTGCTGTAATAAGATGATCACATTGTCTGCTATGCTGTAAGCGCAGTCAGAGAATATTTAGCCCAAAAGGGCACTGATATTAAAATTAATGGGAGAAATTAGAATGCTTAATATGGTGGATATAGAAAAGGAGTCTCACCTGACAGGTAAAAGAGCCAATTACCTTTCAGATACAGACATTGCCTGTCAGTCAACTTGAAAATGCAAATGCTCATTAGCTGTACCAGCCTGAACAATAGCATTGTTTTTTTTTGTTTGTTTTTTTTTTAGCTTGATCTGAGCTAAAGAAGCAGTATAAAACAAGAAATAAAAAAATGTATAACAAATATAACTGCTGACTTGAAATATATTCTTTGATCATAATCTTGACCAACCGTTTTGGAGATTTTGGTCTATCCCCATTCAAGAGCTGTACATTTATGCCACTTGTATCCATAGAAATAACATGATCACATGGGAAGTCAGCATGTTGTTTCCGAGAGTTCCAGTACGTTATGCTAACTCAATGACAAGCGGCATCTCTCATCAGACATTTCTGCATTGGCTCCAGTGGGTTTACCTTCCCCTGTTGCATGAGCAGAAGTGTGTTGTGTCAGCTGTGTGGGAGACCCAGGTTCAGATCCAGTATTGAAACCAGAAAGTAATGGTGTCTGCATGATCAGGGAAGAGTGCTATTCAGAGTTTGCATTTTTCCCTCTAACATTACATTTTTACTCCACTGATGGTTAAGTTTTGTTTTGGGGTTTGAGTTGGGGGTTCAGTTGATCAGATATATGCATTCCTATTCCCTGTATTACAGCCTGTACAGAAGAAAACAACTCGCTTCACAACTTGCTTTTGGCACCCCTCCGTGGGCATTACAAATAAAATAAAATCCCTTTATTGTCACTTAACCATATACACAAGTGCAACAGTGGGTGAAAGTCTTGGGTGCAGTTCCAAGCAACATAACAGTATGACAAATACAATAAACATCTGATTTACACATAACACAATTTACACATCTTGTTACTCAACACAATATACAATATACACCTAATAAAATGCAATATACAGTATCCACAAAATAAGAAGACTGTATACAATAATTTGTTTCCAGTACTAAATATTTAACTTCTCAATAAAAACACCCTTAAAATGATTTAAAAGGTTTTCTGAGAAGCAAAATTGCTTAGGTTAGATTTATGTCTGCAAAGATAAAAACATTTTGCCAAGGGATATTCAAGATATATTCTTTGAAAACAAGTTCATATCTTAATAAATAATGTTTCTCCATGGTGCAGCATCTAACCTTTGGGCACATGTGACATTTACAGTCTTCTTTTATAATACAGTTCCCTGTCTGTCACTCACTCGACATTGTGTCGATGTAGTGACACTAGGGGTTCGCTATTGAGAGCCCCAATCATCGTTGCTTTATTCAGAAAAGGCCAATGAAAATTGGTGAGTGGAATTTGCATGCCACTCTCCGCCCCGGACATACGGGTATAAAAGGAGATGGCATGCACCACTCATTCAGACTTGTTCTTCGGAGCCTAGCGCATGTGTGTTTGTCCTGTCACCTTACTTTCTGCTGCTGGATTTTATAGCGCATTTCAGCGGTCACCCTCGCACGATTGAGTGTTGTGCTTCCCCTGGACGCTTCGGTGGCTGAGTCCACAGGTGTTAAAAGAGTATATTTCAAAAGAGTATATTTTCTCTAAAAGAGCTCGCACAAATGATTGGCGTCTTTTTAAAGATGTCCTTTCACCTTTGTGCTACTGGGTGTGGCCGTTATCTCTCCTCACCGGCTGGCCACAAAATCTGTCTCGAGTGCTTGGGTCGCCAGCACGCCGAGGCAGCTTTTGTGGAGGGGTCATGTTCTCACTGCAAGAACATGCCCATGAGAACATTGCAGTCGCGGCTCTCTTCCTTCTTCATGAAGCAGAGAGCCTTCCCGACCCAGTCCATCCTGGGTTGAGACTCAGGCGGCTGCGTCGGCGAGCACCGCGGGCGATCTGTATGTGGATATGGGAGCGTTTCTGCTGGCTCAGTCCCCACAGACCTCCCATCCCCCAGCACGCTCGTTCTTCCTGGTAGAGTTCATGAGCGAGGCAGGCGATCCGCATCAGGCGGATTTAATATCTCGTTCAGGGCTCACGACGAGGATGAGTTATCAGTCGCAGCATTGGAGGGTGGGCTTCTGCTTTCGGAAGCGGATGAATCTTCTGAGCTCCCGCTCTCAGGCGGTAGAGTTCAGGATGAGGCAGATGATGAGTTGGCAGCCATGCTTTCCCGGGCGGATGATTGGTTCCTGGGTTCGGAACATGACTCACGGTTCTTTTTCCCGGAAGTGCACGGGGAGCTCACGAAGTCATGGAAGGCACTTTTCTCTGCCCATACATGCTTTGCCGGCACGTCCACCCTGACTACCCTCGACAGCGGAACAGCTAAGGGATACGTCAAGCTTCCCCATGTATAGCACGCCGTAGCGGTGCATTTATGCCTACAGGGTGCAGCCACCTGGAGGAACCGACCAAGGCTCCCTTCCAAGGCATGTAAGTGTTCTTCATCACTCTTGGCGAAGGCTTACAATGCCACAGATTAGGCCACCTCCACCCTGCATGCCATGGCCATCCTTCAGGTCCACCAGGCCTCGAATTTGGGCTGGGGCACCGTGTGCAATGGGCAGGCAGTATCGGGGCTCTGGACAGGGCCCCGCCTTCAATGGCATATCAACTGCCTAGAGTTGCTGGCAGTATCACTGGCCCTGTGGAGGCTTCGGCTGTTGATTCAGGGCAAGCACGTGTTTGTCCGGATGGACAACACAGCAACTGTGGCATACATAAACTGCCAGGGTGGCGTACGCTCACATCGCATGTCACAACTTGCCCGCCGCATCCTCCTTTGGAGTCTGCAGACATTGAAGTCTCTGCAAGCCACTCACCTCCCGGGTGTCCTCAACTGTGTAGTGGATGTGCTTTCATGGCAGGTAATGCTCCGCGGAGAGTGGAGACTCCACCCCCGTGCAGTCCAGCTAATGCCCCTTTGGTACTTCCTGTCCAAGGCTCCCCTCGGCATGGATGCCTTGGCGCACAGCTGGTCTCGGGGGCTGCGCAAGTACGTGTTTCCCCCAGTGAGCCTGGTTGCACAGACATTGTGCAAAGTCAGGAAGGACGGGCAACAAGTCCTGATGGTTGCACCATACTGGCCCAACCGGACTTGGTTCTCAGATCTGATGCTCCTGGCAGTAACCCCTCCCTGGCAAATTCCCCTGAGGCAGGACCTTCTCACTCAGGGGCAGGGCACGCTCCGGCACCCGTGGCCAGACCTCCACATCTGACTACTGGATGGGACGCGGAGGACCTAGCAGGCCTTCCGCCAGCAGTGGTAGACGATCACTCAGGCCAGAGCCCATTCCATAAGGCGGCTGTACGCTCTGAAGTGGCGTCTCTTCACGAATTAGTGTTCTTCCTGCAGGGAAGATCCACAGAGATGTGCAGTCGGGTCTGTGTTGTCCTTCCTACAGGAGGGGCTGGTGAGACGGCTGTCTCCCTCTACCCTGAAGGTGTACGTAGCTGCTATAGCAGCATATCACAATACACTGGATGGGAGACCCTCAAGGCAGCACAACCTGATCACCAGGTTCCTCAAAGGCACGAGGAGATTAAATACCCCTAGGCCGCGCCTGATTCCCTCTTGGGATCTCTCTGTGGTCCTACCTGCCTTACAGAGAGCCCCCTTTGAGCCCCTGGAGCAGGTGGAACCTTTGTCGCTGAAGACGGCCATCCTGGTGGTGCTCACTTCTATCAAGAGGGTTGGGGACCTGCAGGCGCTCTCTGTCACCAGCAAATGCCTGGAGTTACATGCCCAAAGATCCCACCACTCCCTTCTGGGATCAGGTGGGGAACCTGCAACCGCTCCCTCCAGAGGAGGAAGACCCGGCTTGTCATTGGTGTGTCCAGTTCATGCCCTGCGCATCTATCTGGAACACACGCAGAGCTTTAGATGCTCGGAGAAGCCCTTTGTCTGCTTTGGAGGGCAGCAGAAGGGAAAAGCTGTCTCCAAACAGAGGTTGTCCCATTGGATTGTGGATGCCATTTCTCTGGCTTACCAATCACAAGAACTGCCGTGCCCTTTGGGAGTCCGGGTGCACTCCACCAGAGGTGCTGCGTCCTCCTGGGCACTGGCGAGGGGCGCCTCTCTAGCAGACAGATGCAGAGCAGTGGGTTGGGCTACACCCAATACCTTTGCGAGGTTCTACATCCTGCGCATAAAACCGGTTTCGACCCGAGTGTTACGGGGTGACAACAGGTAGGCCGGGCAGCTGGTCAGGTGTATTGCTTGCATTGCACCTTTTCCCTTTTAAGGTGATAATGTGCGCTATCTTGTCCACAACAGTTCCCCGCAACTGGTGAATACAGGGCACCTCTTTAATTCTTTAAGCACTATTCGGTGGCAAACTCGGCGGAGGAGTAACGCCGCCAAGCCCAGTACTCGTGGTATGCCCCTTTTCAGGTGAGCCTGTGTACTTGGGCTCAGTGCTCCATACGTGGTGATTCCCCCTCGGTAATCCCGTATGATGCATTTCCACTGTTCGGTTTCCACTTAGGTGAACCCTGTGTTTCCCCTCGTCAGAGCTCTGCTGTGCCTCGGCCACTGTTGCTGTGTACCCTTTCTGTAGACAGGGTCCTCCCCAGTGCCGTCATTCCATATGTGAACTTCCCCGTCAGTAAGTCCATGTGAGGTATTCTCCACATGTTAACCTCCCTCCAGTAGGATGTGATCTCTATAGTGCTCTCCCTCCTGGAGAGGGAAGAGCACTTCCCCAGCTCTATTCTAGTAGGTGCTCGGCAGGAAATTGCTTAATACAAAAATTAGGAAAGGCTACTGCCTGTAGCTTCCTCGGGTAAGTGCCTCCTTCCACCCTTATCAGGACCAGGGAGACGCCTTACCTAACTCGCTGGAAGGTCACGACATGGTTGAGCACTCGCTGCGAGGTACGCAGCAGCCTGCCCATGTCCGCTCCTCCACACCTCGCAACACGGTTCAGTGCCTGCGCTGTTTCGTATAGGACCCCCTAGTGTCACTACATCGACACAACTTCGAGTGAGTGACAGACAAGGAACGTCTTGGTTACTGATGTAACCTCTGTTTCCTGATGGAGGGAATGAGACGTTGTGTACCTCGTGCCGCGGCACTGAACTGACCGCTGACATTGCCGGGACTCTCTCTCGGCTCCTCAGCACAACTCTGAATGAGTGGTGCATGCCATCTCCTTTTATACCCATATGTCCGGGGCAGAGAGTGGCATGCAAATTCCACTCGCCAGTTTTCATTGGCCTTTTCTGAATAAAGCAAAGGTGATTGGGGCTCTCAAGAGCGAACCCCTAGTGTCACTACATCAACACAACGTCTCGTTCCCTCCATCAGGGAACAGAGGTTACATCAGTAACCAAGATGTTTCTCATACCGTTATACACTGTAATCACATGCCTGGATGGTGAAATGCATATGGTAATTGTATGCAGATGAGGATATGCATAGTAAAAACAGGTGTTGTACACTCCATATATGGTTATTTTGGAGAGGAGACGGGGTGGAGAATGAATCACCTGCATGTATGCACAATCTTCCGCTAGCTGGGATTTATTAAGGGAACTATGCACAGGTTCTGGTGTATGTACGGTTTTATAAATCATATTGTGCTTATGCAAAATCTGACTTTTGTGCATACACACACTTTTAGGAAGAAATCTAAGCAGAATTTTATACATGAGGCCCCATGAGAGCAGAAACACTTGATAGAATGTACGTTCCTCTGATCACACCAGGATTTGTTGATCACAAAACATACACCACCTCCTCTGCTTTTACCTGAGAGGTCTTTCACTCTGTCCACTCGGTGCACTGAGAACCCCACGGGTTCGATGGCTAAGTCTGGAATCTCCGCAGACATCCAAGTTTCTGTAAGGCAGATAATGCAGCAGTCCCTCGTCTCTTGTTGGAAAGAGATCCACGCTCTCAGCTCGCAGAACTTGTTGTCTAGACACTAAATATTTGCCAGTAGAAAGCTGGGTAGCGGGGGTCGATTTGCGTGATGCCTTAGTCTGACAAGAACGCCGGCTCTCCTTCCCCTTTTCCGGCTACGCTTCCACGGCCGGGCAGCTCAGACAAAGGGCTCTGCTGTCATGTTTGAAAACAGTGGGTTGGCATTGAGGAATTTAAAGTCCGGTTTTCAGTGTGCTATTGAAGAACCAATGTCCAAAAGTGTTTGTCTATCGTAGACAATAAGGCAGATGACATCCAAGACAAAAAAACACAAGAATTGTAGACAAAACAAACAAAAAACTGCAACATTGTGTCAGAGCTTGCAGTGCAGCAGCCATACTCGGTGCCATTTTTTTGACCCAGAGAATGGAGCTCACACTTGCCCAAATGCCAAACAACACTACCGCTTTGGCCACTGGGGGCACTGTTTCGCGTTTCAGGAAGCACAGACTGAAAATTGCTGCCTGGGAGCATTCCAAAAATGGCCGCTGAGTGGACTGACTTGCCTCCTTAAAAGGGGCTTTGGGGCAGTTCTGCATGGCCTATTCATGCTACCTCAAGTCTGGATGATATACACAAGTGAATGTGTCATGTTAATGTTTTGCCTTTGTCTTCACCATGATGCTCTTATCAGAAAAATATAACCAGAGAAATTTGCACAGGGGCTTGATGCAGGGATGTCAGTGGCAGTCCTAGCTCACTTTGTGCCCCAGGTGAAATAAAACTTGAACTAAGAAAAACAAAAACAATTTTAATGATGACTTTTTTATTTTTAATGTGGTTCTTCAAGTAAATGAAAGTAGTAGTTAAGTTTCTGCTTAGTGTATCTTAATATAAAGGCCTATATTTATATAGACATGTGAATGACTGATTTATATTTATTTATTTTACCTGCAATTATTATAGAACTTCATTATCAAAAATTATTATTATTATTATTATTATTATTATTTGTTTTGGAAGCTGCAAAATACTTTTAGTCATGTTCAAAGTACTTGCATTTCTCTTTGCATGCTACAACTATTTAGTGTTGTTAGCATTTTTAAACTCCAAAGTTGCCAAACTCCACATAAGTTGTAGCATGTTTGCTTAAAGTAATCAAACTTTCTATGCATAGTGAGAGGTTTGTTTGTTAGTGAATAATGCCTTTAGAGATTAAGGAAAAGTTTAAATTGTGTGTAATTATTCAGAGTGCTATTATTTCCACAAAGGAATGCTGTAATCTGGGGTAAATATAGAATGCAGGTGCTAACTGGGGGTTGGGGACTGCGGCAACATCCCTGCGGCCTTCCTTTGCTTTTATCTGCAGCATGCAGGAATTTGCCATTTGCAGACATACACCTCCTGGAGAACTTCCATTACCTTCATCTTCTTTGGATTAGGTTTAATATAGTCATGTTATGCTAATTTTTGGTTCAAAGTCCATGATTGCTTGTTTTTAGGGATTCTAAGATTAAATTAACTTGCCGCTTTCTTACTTTATAATACTATATTGAAGTCATCATGAAATCAAAATAAATATTGATCTGTTTCTCACCCACACTTATCATATCGCTTCTGAAGATATGGATTTAACCACTGGAATCGTATGGATTACTTTTCTGCTACCTTTATGTGCATTTTGGAGCTTCAAAGTTTTGGTACCCATTCACTTGCATTGTGAGGACCCACAGAGCTGAAATATTCTTCTAAAAATCTTTGTTTGTGTTCAGCAGAAGAAAAAAATGTCACGTGCATCTGGGATGAGTAAATGATGAGAGAATTTTCATTTTTGGGTGAACTATCCCTTTAACTTTTAACTCTAACTGTAGTTGTGCATTATGTGTCATCATATGCATGTATGTGAGAGATAACATGAATAAAAAGGCGGCAGAGACTGAGTTAGAGAGAGAGAGAGAGAACAATTTAATTTCAAGTGCAAATGGAAACTGGCAGATGCTCAGACTCTCAGAAGCAGCAGTTATCTCCTCTTTGCCGTTCTCCAGCTCATTGAAAACCAATGAATTCTTTGCCCTCACACACACACGAATGCCATCTGCCCATACCACACCACCTCTCCTCCCCTTTTTCATCTCTCCTGTGAAGACACCATAAGCTTGTTCTCTCAGGAGAGCTTAAAATACTGGGAGATGCATTGCATTAAGCTCTCAGCCCATTCAATCTGCGAGTTATAATGGCTTTCACAAACAACAGAAATCATCAGGCTCTAATCAAATACCAGCACATCTATGGAACGTCCCCTGTAAAATACTGAAGCTTTTATTGCCTCCCTCTCATTCACTTATGACACATTATGCCCCCCAAACAACACATTTGCCCATAAAAAAATCAATAAAACTGAACACTCTCTCTCCTTTTCATACTACCTCTCTTTATACAAATGTGAAGAATTCCAGATTATGGCTGTGGGCTTTACTCATCCACTGTCATTTCAAAGATGGATTATTCATTCAAAATCATTCATTATATATATAAAAAATAAAATAATAATTATATATATATATATATATATATATATATATATATATATATATATATATATATATTTTTATTTTTTTCTTGAGGCAATAAAAACATCAATTCAGATGAGATCCATTCAGTTTATACCCCCAAAACAGAATATATATACAGGGGGGAGTCCCCTGGTGAAAAGGCTTCTATTTAGCATTTTTCATGTTTTATTTTATTTTTTCCATTACAAATTATATTATCTGCATAATAATTTGAGTGAAAAGTTAAATTGAAAAATCAGCTTAGTATTTGGTTTTTACTGTAATGACATGCACTCGAGCTGACTTATACTCCACAAAAGTGATCCATGAGAATGTTCCAAAAATCATCTTGTGTGCCTCACTGGAATCAAGGAAATCTGATCTTTTGTACAAAGGAGGTAACATGCCATAAATTTGTTTATTTGATTAGTGACCTTGAAATAGTGCAGAATTTTCATTGATTTCTTAATCATTTTATGTCTTAACTAGGGCTGTCAATTGATTAAAAGTTTTTATCAAATTAATTACATGGTTTCAGATTAATTAATCAAATAAATCACAATTAATCGCATATATACATATTTGCTGAGAAAGCCCCTCAAATAACAATAATTCAGTATATAATGATGAAATAATTATAGTTATATTTAAATAATTACAAATAATATATATATATATATATATATATATATATATATATATATATATATATATATATATATATATATAAAATTACTATTACAATTTGAAAAAGATGTTCAGAACTTCTTAAACTACTTCAAAGAGTTCTCATCCAAAAATCCTCCACGTGCAGCAATGACAGCTTTGCAGATCCTTGGCATTCTAGCTGTCAGTTTGTCCAGATACTCAGGTGACATTTCACCCCACGCTTCCTGTAGCACTTGCCATAGATGTGACTGTCTTGTCGGGCAATTCTCACACACCTTACAGTCTAGCCACAAATGCTCAATGGGGTTAAGATCCATAACACTCTTTTCCAATTATCTGTTGTCCAATATTTGTGTTTCTTTGCCCACTCTAACCTTTTCTTTTTGTTTTTCTGTTTCAAAAGTGGCTTTTTATTTGCAATTCTTCCCATAAGGCCTGCACCCCTGACTCTTCTCTTTACTGTTGTACATGAATCTGGTGTTGAGCGGCAGGGTTGGGAGGGTTACTTTTTAAATGTATTCCACTACAGATAACAGAATACAAGCTGTAAAATGTAATTTGTAAAGTATTCCGATAGATTACTCAAGGTCAGTAATGTATTCTAAATACTTTGGATTACTTCTTCAGCACTGGTAGATTTTTTCACTTGTTTTGACTATAAAAACTCTGCCAGTACAGTAAGACAAAATACACATGTTAAAAATACATTCTCTGAGAAACCTATATATTTTATGTAGTGTTGTTTCTAAAACAAGATAAATCTAATTGATCTTGTTTTAAGGATTTTTAGATATTTTACAGGAAAACAATACAAAAAAATATTATCAAGAATATGATTGTTGCCCTAATATCAAAGGTTTTACTAGAAAAAAAGAAATTATGATCCAACGTGAATTTTCTTGATAAAAAAATATGGTCGTGCCTGGTAACGTGCATGTAAAATGGCTAGAAATAGCATTTTAGCTTAGCATAAAGCTGACAGTTTACACAAGGTTTATTTCTATTTCTTCTGCTCCAAACTTACTTCAAACTTCTCTGTCTGCTCGTATGAATGTAACACATCATAAGTGTTTCACTGCTGTTCAAATGCACTTTGGATCGCATCATTTATATGTATAAATTTTTCCATCTGAAAGGATTAAATATTAAATTAAACAAATGACAATAAAATGCAAAGTAATCTCTTCGGTAATCAAAATACGTTTTCAATGCAACTGTACTATAATTACCAATGATTTAAATTGTAACTGTAGTGGAATACAGTTACTTATATTTTATATTTTAAATACGTAATCCTGTTACATGTATTCTGTTACTCCCCAACCCTGTTGAGCGGGTAGAATTCAATGAAGCTGTCAGCTGAGGACATGTGAGGCGTCTATTTCTCAAACTAGAAACTCTGATGTACATATCCTCTTGTTTAGTTGTACATCTGGCCTTCCACATCTCTTTCTGTCCTTGTTAGAGCCAGTTATCCTTTGTCTTTGAAGACTATAGTTTTTATTTTTTTATTTTTTTATCACACATTATACATTTGCACATATACAGTGAAATTCTTTTTTTCACATATCCCAGCTAAGCTGGGGTCAGAGTGCAGGGTCTGTGTATAGTGTATACCTTTGTATGAAATCTTCAGTTTTTTTGGCAATTTCAAGCATTGTATAACCTTCATTCCTTAAAACAATGATTGACTGATGAGTTTCTAGAGAAAGCGGTTTATTTTTTACCATTTTTGACCTAATATTGGCCTTAAGACATGCCAGTCTATTACATACTGTGGCAACTCAAAAACAAACACAAATACACTGTTAAGCTTCATTTAATGAACCAAATAACTTTCAACTGTGTTTGATATATTGACATGTGATTGTCTAGTACCAAATTAGCATTTTAGCATGATTACTCTAGGATAAGGTGTTGGAGTGATGGCTGCTCGAAATGGGGCCTGTCTAGATTTGATAAAAAATGACTCTTTTTCAGATAGCGATGGTGCTGTTTTTTTTTTTTTTATTATTATTTTTTTTTTTTTTACAACAGTAATGTCCTGACTATCAGTTGAATGCCACTTTGGTGAATTAAAGTACCAATTTCCTTCCGAAACAGCAAAATCTGTACATTATTCCAAACATTTGGCCGCCAGTGTAATATGTATATATATATATATATATATATATATATATATTATAAAAATGGTAACACTTTACAATAAGGTTCCATTTGTTTACATTAGTAAATGCATTAGTTATCATGAATAAACAATTAACAATATATTTGTTACAGCATTTATTAATCTTTGTTAATGTTAGTTAATAAAAATACAATTGTTCATTGTTAGTTAATGTTAGTTTATAGTGTATTAACTAATGTTAACTAATACTTTTTATTTTAAAAATGTATTAGAATATGATGAAATTAAGATTAACTAATATTAATAAATGCTTAAGTATTGTTCATTGTTAGTTTATGTTAACTACTGTTGTTAACTAATGTTAACAAAACCTTATTGTAACGTGTTACTATAAAAATTAATATTCAGATAATTAAAATGCATTACATTATTGTGGCAGAGAAGTTAAGCATTGATAAGACAATACAAAAAAGTGGCTTTAGAATCCAGTGTATTGTTTATTTGCATATTATTGAACATAAGCCAATCATTGGCCTACAGTTCACAGCAATCCATTTTGCAACTGCATTTGTAAATCAGTCCGAGATTTATTATGAGGGCTTGTCAAAGCACCTGCATCAGACGGATGCTTTTGTTCGCTTCGCGACATAAACATAATATTTTTAGGTTGCTGTGTCAAGTTAAACATATCCATCAAGCTGTGTTTTGAATGCAAGAATGCATCCTCATGTTGTGCTTTCTGCTGAAGGGTTGGTTTGATTTGTGTATAAGCTGTGCTGCCTATACAGCTGAAGTTTCACTTACTGCCCCCTGAAGAAAACAGATGATATTTCAAGCTTGAATTGCTCAGGGTCCCGTTTCCCAATAACAACTGATGTTAGCGGTTAAGAGCATTTTCTATGAGCAATTTTACAAATGTTTTTATTTTGTGTATTTTTTTTTATGTGCGTTTCTCAAAACTGCACTTAACATGAATGTGTGAGGACGAGCTTTAAGTGCTACTTAAGAGAGATGCTGTCCATAAACGTGCTGAAATCTTACCATATAGTGCTGTTTGTCATTGCAACTACATTATATTTGTTATTATAACTTTAAAAACTTTGTTATTTAGCTCGCTGGAAATATTTAAAAATATTTTCTTAAATGTACAACTTAATTCATCACATAATTGCATTTTGTTTTGCAGTTGTTTTGTGCAGAACGATATTGTAAAAAGGGATCATTTTCTATCCGGCCCAGAGTGGAACTTCAATAAATTGCCCTTTGAAGGTCTCTGCATTGTTCTGTCTTTTCTGAGCGTTGAAGTAAATCAATTATTGTTAATTTACACTTTACAAATTTATTCTGTTATTAATTTTATCTGACTCCAATTTTATATTAATCTGATTCCAATTTTAAGTTGACCTCTAATTTATATTTAAGCTCTAATTAACTTCTGATCATTCTTTTAATTTGATCTTTTTAAGTTATTGATTACTCTGAATCATCTTAATTTTCATTTGTCCATTCGATCAATATTTGAATGTCGCTTAGAGTCTCTCGCCGGCCGTTATTTCAATTACGAGGATCTCACGTCACAAACGAGCCAGTTCAGTTCATAGTCAGAGGTTGTAGGGTAATCTAAATATCATCTGATTTGGTTTCTCTTATAATCAGATGATACACACAACTTGCTATGATGGACGATAAGCAGTGACTGAAGTCTTACATGGATTATCCTATCATTAAGCTTCAGTAATGGTCTTATCCTGGTCTCATACTTGCGGTAACAAACAGTATCTTAACACAATCTACCAGTCACAAATGATTTCAGAGAAATTCAGAATAAATCAAATAATAACAATTTATTTGCCAGGTAGGATATAAAACATAAGTTACAAACTCAATCAAAGCCAATTTCACACATGATCAGAATAAACAAACATTTCTAAAAATAAAAGACAAGTCAAAGTAGCATACCTGACAATAGAAAGTAACACGCAGCGATAAGTGTGGGAGATCTGGTTTACAGATTCCCGACAAATATAAACTACATGCAGCGGTACAGCATGGGAGGTCTGCTTACAGATTCCAAGAGCTCATCTGCCACCCTTCCTTAAGTACCAAACGATTCTATTGTTATTTCAGATGTGTATGTTTGATGTTATTTAGGATTTGGTTTACAATTTAGGGAGTTGTAAGTGGACATTTGAAACTTGATTGAGTAGGTCATTTGATGTTTACAAAGAATGCACCTAATCTGCATACAGCATCCGGTCTCTGTGAGAAATCTGGGAGGGGTCGTGCCCCTGATAGAATACAGTATTTTACTAAGTTCTTAAATCTTACTTGTGATTTGACTTTGCTGAAAAGGAATGAGACTGTTTTACCAGTTGCACTGAGACCTCTTGAATGATACCAAACATATATGATCAGAAAACCTTTTACATTACAGTACAGGATAAGTCATAACTTAGTTTTTGGTGTACTTAAAGTGACCTGAGGTGAGAGAGAGGGCAGATGTGAGATTTGCGTTTTATGGTCCTTAAAAAGTAGGGAGTGTTGTCTTAGGTGGTGATGCTCATCTGTGTGAGAATTTTATGACACTGGTTCTCACAGAGCCTTTTGGGTGTAGACATTCCGGTGCCAGCCTGACAGTTTATTTCTTTTACACAATCACTGCTTCATTCATCAGATGTGCATTTTAATATTTTGTTTTCAAAATTTGCTCTGTGGGTTGAGATTAAAGCTTCCAGTCCTGCTAATTACAACAAGCATTAATTGAATATAACGAGCTTCACGTGATATTGCCGAGTGCAAAATAAGGAGACGCGTGGAAGCTGTGTTTTAGGGACATTCACCAATCAAAGGGAGATCTGCTCTTTACTTCCAAAAGTGATAACGGTAACAGCAATGCTACACAACATGTCCAGTACTACACAATGCATGGTGCGGGCGAGATAGCCCTTAGGTGTCAGAGAGGAAGAAGAGACGAGGATATACTGTACGGAAGATTTTCATGCATGGCAGCAAGTTATTGACTTTTTTAGAGATAGCCCTTAGGTGTCAGAGAGGAAGAAGAGACGAGGATATACTGTACGGAAGATTTTCATGCATGGCAGCAAGTTATTGACTTTTTTCCTTCTCTTTCTGATTGTAATTTTTACAGTTCTCGGCAACAATCATGCCACCACATTGTTGTTATCTACTAGTCCACAAATAACTTCATTTGTTTACTTATTAATTTATCTGTTCATCCAATATTGACTGAACATTTTCTGCATTTATTATTGTTATTATTATTAGCCTTATCAGTTAAAAATAATAATAAAATAAAACGTATGTATAATTGTAACGAGTCAGAGTCAGACACAGAGTGAAGATCCATGTGCAAAGTTTAATAACAATTGTAATCAAACAGGCAGAGGTAAAAACCAGGTAAGCAATCCAGGCAAAGCAACCAAAACAAAGACAGTAAACAAATGGGTAATCCAAGGGACAGGCAGTAATCAATAACCGGCAGGCAGTAGATAATGATAACGCTCAGAAATGCAAGACAATGGGATGAATTGGCAAGACTTCGCAGAGAACTGTGGTGAGAGCAGAGTTATTATACACAGGGAGTTGATTAGTGAATGAAGATCAGGTGTGAGAGTCAATGGTGGGAAGAGGGGTTTTCTGGGAAGTGTAGTCCAGGTTGAGGTTAGTATTCAGGGGAAGGGGATCTTGTGGGAACAGATCGAGAGGATATGACAGTACTCCCCCTTTGAGGACCCCCTTTAGAGCGTCTGGGGGGTCTGCCCTGGGGCCTGGGAGCCAGATGGTCAGGATGGGCTAGGTTAAATTCTGAGATGAGGGAAGGGTCCAGAATGTCCTTCAAAGAAACCCAAGATTGTTCCTCTGGTCCATAGCCCTCCCAATCAACCAGATATTGTAGGATTCTGCCCCGACGTCAAGAGTCAAGTAGAGTGTTGACTTGGTAGGTGATCTTATCAATGAGGTCAAGAGGAAGAGGGGGAAGGTTGTCGGTGGAGGTACTGGAAGACTCATGGAGAGACACATGGAAAGTAGGAGAGATACGGTAGTGAGGAGGCATTTGAAGTTTGTAACATACGGGGTTAACTTGTTTGGTGATTTTAAACGGACCCACATACCTGGGGGAGAGTTTCTTGCAGGGTAATCGCAGGCGAAGATCTTGGGTGGACAGCCATACTCGTTGGCCAGGAAGGAGAGTTGGGAAGGGTCGATGACATCGTCAGCTTGTGTCTTCTGCTGACGGGCGGCTCTCTGTAGATGAACATGGGCAGACTCCCAGACTTGGTTGCTGCGCCGCATCCAGTGGTCTACTGCTGGTAACTCCGATGGTTCTCCTAACCAGGGAAATTGCGGAGGTTGATACCCCAGGATACACTGAAAGTGGGTCAAACCAGTAGAGGAACTGCAAAGGGAGTTCCTGGCATACTCTGCCCAGGGGAGAAATCGACACCAATCATACTGATTAGAGAGACAGAAGGTGCGGAGATAGCAACCTACTTCTTGGTTGGTGCGTTCAATCTGGCCATTCGACTGGGGATGGTATCCGGAAGTCAGGCTAACAGTGACATTCAGAAGTTTGCAGAACTCCTTCCAAATCCTAGAGGTAAATTGAGGTCCTCTGTCAGAGACAATGTCATCTGGCAAACCAGCAGTCTCTAGAGCGGAAGGTAGTTTCTGTTAAGGGACGAGATGACAGGCTCTGGAGAACCTATCAACCACCACCATGATGGTTGTGTTCCCTTGAGATGCAGGTAAATCAGTGAGGAAGTCTATGGCAATGTGAGACCAGGGACGTTGAGGGATGGGTAAGGGGTGGAGATTTAGTTTGGGCACAGACAGAACACCCCTTGACATGCTGAGCAACATCTCGTGACAGAGATGGCCACCAACATTTATTCTGAACCAGTTGTATGGTGCGGTTCTCACCAGCGTGACCAGAGCTCAAGGAAGTATGGACCCACTGCATGACTTGAGGATGGAGCTTGGCAGGAACGTAGACACGGTCTCTAGGGCAAACGGGTGGGGGTTGTTCTGTCAGAGTGGCTTGCTCGATGTCCTTCATGATGTCCCACTGAACAGGGGCTGTGATAACAGATTCGGGCAGGATGGTCAGAGGGGACTCAGGAGATTCAGGGGAATAAATCCGAGAGAGGGCTTCAGCCTTAGTGTTCATAGATCCAGGACGATACGTCATAGAGAAGTTGAATCTGGTGAAGAACAGAGCCCAACGAGCTTGTCTTGTGTTAAGACACTTGGCGGAGCATAAATACTCCAGGTTGCGATGATCTGTGAGGATGGTGAATGGGTGTTGGGAACCCTCTAACCAGTGACGCCATTCCTTAAGTGCATCATTCATGGCCAGAAGCTCACGATTCCCCACGTCATAGTTCTGTTCTGCTGATTTGAGTTTGCGAGAGAAGAAAGCACATGGATACATCTTGGCTGGGTTACCGTGTCGTTGGGATAGAATCGCTCCAGTCCCAATGTTAGAGGCATCCACCTCCACTATGAAAGGCTTGGAAGGATCGGAATGTTGGAGTATAGGTGCAGTGGTGAAATTTACTTTAAGATCCTGGCAGGCCCTTATGGCCGGATAACGTAACCCAGAAAAGATGTGGTGGAGACATGGAACTCGCACTTCTCAGCTTTTACGAAGAGGTGATTATCTTGGAGGTGTTGGAGAACTTGGCCTACATGCAGATCGTGAGCTTCAAGGGAAGGTGAGAAAACCAGGATGTCGTCTATGTAGACTACGATGCTTCGGTGCAGAAGGTCACGAAAGACCTCATTCATGAAGGATTGGAAGATGGAAGGCGAGTTGGCAAGACCATACGGCATGACCCGGTATTCGTAGTACCCCGAATGGGTGATGATGGTGGTCTTCCACTCGTCCCCCTCCTTGATGCGAATAAGGTTGTAAGCATGGCGCAAATCCAGTTTGGTAAAGATCTTGGCATCTCGTAGCTGTTTGAGTGCTGTAGGCACTAGTGGGAGAGGATAGGGAAACTTAACGGTAATGGCATTTAAGCCTCTATAGTCAATGCAGGGCTGGAGTCCGCCATCTTTCTTTGCCACAAAGAAGAAGCCAGCTGCTGCAGGTGACATGGAGGGTTGGATGAAGCCCATCTGTAGTGCCTCTGCAATGTAATCCTCTGTGGCTTGTGTCTCAGGGATAGACAGGGGATAGATACGGATTTTGGGAAGTTGAGTGCCTGGAAGGAGGTCGATAGCGCAGTTAGTAGAGCGATGAGTTGGTAATTGAGTAGACTTGGTCTTACTAAACACGGACAGGAAGTCTCGGTAGGCTGCTGGGATGGTAGATTGCACAGAGGCCTCAGCAGGGTCATAAAGTGTAACAATATTTATTTAAATTGTATTAGGTGTAGACATAGCGATTGTCCTGCAGGTGTCTGCATAAGTTTATGTCCTTACGATGTTCTTAGCGCTCTGTGATTACTCTAAAGCACTCATAAATCTACGAGCATTTTCAAGTACTAAAGTTACGATGCTTTTGGGAAATGGGCCGCAAAACTAAGATGAACTATAAGATGGATTCTACAATCTACTCAGGCTTACGATGCTTTTGGGAAATGCAGCCCAGGAATCTTCCTTATTACGGTCCGGGGACATGATTTATTGCGTAATTATTTTTAACGCATTATTTTTTATATAATTAATTGCACTGAATTAAAGCGTTAAATCAATAGCCCTAGACATGTTTTTGTTTTGAATTTGTCAAAATCATAAAACATTCTGTTTAAGGTTTAAATTAGATGTTGAATCCCAGGTGTGGACTCAGACCTGTGAACCAGGGGCAGAGCTAGGGGGTGGCCAGGGATGGCTGTGGCCACCATGGACCGAAGCCTGGCCACCCCATTGGCCACAACACTCGCAATTGCTGTTTTGGTAATTTTTTGTCTTGGGCACAATTTGGTTAATCTTTCTACAACCCCCCACAATAGAGCAGTCAGGTTTCTTTCAATAAAACCTCACAATGCATTAGAGCAGTTTGTAGAACATTTTCATTCTTTACACAGTGGGACTCAAAAGTAATGCTGTTAGAAAAAGTTTTCCACAACTTTGTCAGAGATTTATGATATTTTGTTTTGTGTGTTTGTTTATTTGAGTCAGAGAAAAATGAGTGGCATTGCTCAGTGTCTCGCAATGTGGTTATATCAGCCAATAAACTATTTCCATACCATACAAAAGAGTGATTCAAATCCCTCCAAACTAGGTTAGTGCATTCAGAACAAAGGCTCTTGAATACATTGCCAAAGCTTGAAGCAGCATTTCTACTAGATGAGAGCCTCTCAATTTAATATGTCCCTGAACAGTCTCTGATCATAATGTAAAACTAACTCTTTAGAGGACATATTCCTGATTATTTTATGATTAGTTATAAAAGTTTATTATTATGTATGAGCTGTTTAATTATGCTCTCTATCTCAACTCTTTTTATATAAATAGCCTATACAGTATATGGATATAATAGTAAAACAACACATGATTTTCCTTTTGATTGGCAGGAAGAACTCCCAATACAGCCAGCAGGCAGTCAAGTATCAAGTAGTGTTATCATTAAAATATTGGAAATATAGATTTATTTACATTAGTAATAGCACATGATGGAGAAGGACAAAATGTTAGTTTTACAAGTGAGGTGGTAAAAAAAAAAAACATTAGGAATTAGAACAATATGCTGCTCACGAAACTTGTTGGTATATTGGTAATTGTTTGTGAAAAAATAAACTTCAAGTATGTGGAGGAAAATCTATTTCCTCTTTGGTTTGGTATGACACCCTTACCCAGTAGATGGAACTTAAAATTAAAGACAATACTGGAACTTTTGTCAGCACCTTGCTTTATGGTGTTGTTGGGATGCTTAAAGCTATTACATTGAAATTGACAAGCTTTCAGCTTTATTTGCCTCTGATGACATAATTACATAATGTTTGTTGAGAAAAGTGGCAGTCAGTGACTGTCTGTGTACAATAATGATCTCTTTGTTGAGTTTTCAGCTCTTTTAGTATTTTTATGGAAGTATATTATATGTTTCATCATGACACAGGCAAAATCTAATCTCTATCAAATAGCTTTTCACTGTAAAATGTAGTCAAGGATTATCTCTGACTGAAAATTAATCATAGGTAGGTGTGTGCTTTATTTCAAATATGAATAATGTCCCAAATTTTGCACAAAGACATTTCGCGTGAGTACTGTAATGTATGCTGGCACTGGCAAGGCAATGACAGGTAGACAAAGACGATGGAGTGAAGAACCCAAGTGCAATTTTATTAACAAAAGTGATATCCAGAAATAATAACTACAAACGCGAATAAAACATAAATATGAACTTAACTTCTTTACTCCCATATACAAGCGGCTCAGTCAGTAAGCAGCTTTCTCCACATCAATGTAATTTCCCTGCACTGCTTGTGTAAATAACAAACATGGTGTCTGAGGAAGACTTCACTATTTTATTCACTGTTGCTTTATTTCCAGATATTCCAGAGTTGTTGCTGTGTTTGTTTCCTTAACTTTCTATCGCGACCTGCAGCGACCCGGAATTGCGCTTCAATATTGGGGTTTCCCTTTACGTAAGACTCCAGGCTTCCCTCAATGTACGAAAGCATATACGTGAACGTGAGGGACTGTCGATATTTTACAGTGGAGTTTATAAATGAGTATAGTTTATAATGTATATACTTTCCCCACTGTACGCTGTAGGTGTGTGCTTTATTTCAAATATGAATAATGTCCCAAATTTTGCACAAATACGTTTCGTGTGAGTACTGTAATGTATGCTGGCGCTGGCAAGGCAATGACAGGTAGACAAAGACGATGGAGTGAAGAACCCAACTGCAATTTTATTAACAAAAGTGATATCCAGAAACCATAACTACAAACGTGAATAAAACAAACATGAACTTGACATAAACTTGAAATATCCAACAAAGTTACATTCACACACATCAAACATTACATATCCCCCCCACTAGGGGTGGCTCCCGACTCCCCAAAGCATGAACAAACACATTAAACATGACATAATTCCAAAGTTCAGTAGGGAGCTGGGCTTGTACTTTCCCCACTGTACTCCCAGAAATGTTTTGCTGAGTTGTTGTTGGGCTCCATGCTATGACGTTTGTTATTCGGTCTGTTCTACACACATGCGCACTCTTCAAAAATCTGTTAGAATGCCGTTAATGTGTTTACATGGCCACATCAGCAATTATCTCTGGGAGAAACCTTGGTGACAATTTATTTCTCTTAATCCCTTAAACGGCGTAAGGACATTTGTGTTCTCATTTACATGATGTTTCAGAACGCTGCTTTCTGTAAAAACCCTGAAATAACCCGTTGTCTTAAGTGTATAGTAAATGTGGTCATTGTATTGAACAGAGCAGCTCGGAGATTCTTCTATACTTCTCCGTTAGCTTCCATGTAAGAAAGACAGTTATAAGTGTTTGGAGCAACATTTTTGGCAACTATCCCTTTACCTACTACCCCCCCCCCCCCCACCCCCACCTATCTTCAATCTATAAATCAGTATCAGCTTCAGGGAAATGACCTTTAAAATAAAGCCCTGAAACTGAATCTTTGCAGAGAAAACTAAGATTTATTTCCCATTCTCAGAATTACTTTCCTGGAACATAATAAACATTTCAGGTACGTCTCACTACTCCTCCTATCTCATAAGATCTTGCACTGTCAGTGTCAGATGAGTGTCAGCATTTTCTCCCAGGGTCATGGAAATTAGATTAATTCCTCTGCTAATCTTCATTTTTAATCCTGCTGAGTGCTGACTAATGCTATCGAGTGCTCTTGTGAATATGGAGGTAATGAGATCTTGATAGCAGGATGATTTTCTGTAATGGGCCAATAGGTCTGGATTGATGTTGCTACGATTTGTTTGTGATACAATCTAATGTAATGATGTGACAGCCAACCAGAATGGAGCTGATACAGAAAAGTTAATGTCTACAAGGGGTTTTTGGGGGCATTGCTAAAACTTTCTGCTGTGACATTTCATTATACATTGCTGGCCTTTGTATTCATGCAAATAATATGAGCTCTTCAGTGACAGCTAGATGCATTCTAATCTTATTGCAACCTAAAATAGCTCTTGTGAATCACAGAAAGACATTTGATTGATAGCACTAAGTTCTGCCTCTTAATTTGCCTTACCTACAATATTCACACCTAAATTACAGTGGTCTAACCAGCAGAGCTGTTAGCAGAATTGCTTGACATCTAAAGGCAAATGTAGACAGTATGCGTTCAAAATGGGCACAGATGAAGGTGCTTCTTAGTCCAGTAGGTCTCTCACTTTTTCTTTCCCCCTCTCATTTTTACTATCTCCCCCTCTCACAGACATATACAGACACACTTTCTGAGTATAATGACTGGTTTTCACGCACAAGAATGGGCAGCCAGCTGGCTGAGTGTGATACTTGTAATGAAAGCTTCTTGCAGGAGCACATGCTCTTGGTAATATTCCTTCCATTGTAAACAGCACACAGCCAATGCAAATGAGAAAAATAACACCCAAATTACTGCCATTTCCTGAAGTAAAAGCATGCTAAAAGATTTTCAGCCTAACTCCAAGCCATTTATACTAACAAACTATTTATAATGGTTGGAATAACAATGTACTGAACTGCCGAAAAGTTCAGTTTTTAATGCCAAGGGATATTTCACACCAAAAGAAAAAATTGTCATCATGTACTCACCCTGATGTTGATCCAAACCCAAATGATTTTCTTTCTTCCATGGAACACAAAAGTAGTAAAGCAGAAAGTTAGTCACCATTTAATAAAAAACATGCATAACCATAACTTACTGCTCAACGTCTCTTTTGGTGTCTTCCAAATCCCACCCCCTCTACAACTTTTGGGCCAGTTTCTATGTAAAATCCTGGGCCGATTTCTCTTCCCAGTCCACCCCTGTCCATAGTGTTACTGCACACTGTATGCCAGTTTTCAGAAACAAAAAATGTTATGTGCGTAATACAGAGGATTTTCTAAGGAGACCAACTATGTGGTCATGCATTGACACTTCCTGGATTTAAATGTGAGCACTTCCAAGTGTTAAAATGCCTCATTCAGCTCACTAGATAAAGTGTCAATGATTTCATCACAATGACATTTATAGCCATTTGAAGCATGGGGCTGAGTTTTGAAAGAACATAAAATGGGTTTGGTACTGAATGAGTTTTGATGCAATGAAGGAAGCAGGATGTATTTTTAGCCAATATTTATAAATTGTTTGCCAATATTATAGCGGTCATCCTGGAAAAAAATTTGGGTGCTTGGTTCAGACTGATGGTTTGGTCTCAGCAGTAATATGAGTAAAAAGAATACTCTTTTCAGATAGACTACATTCCCACTATGAAACAGTAATTTTTGTAATTACATTTTTATTGATTTAGTCCAGCTTTTGGTAATTGAAAGTTATTTTACAATCCCTTGCGTTGGACATATCTTAGTATCTATTTCCATATTTTTCATAATTGAACAGTCATTTCAAAATGTTCTGATGGCATTTTAAGGCATTCTAATTAAAAACTCCATATCTAATCAGATCTTTTAATTGGCAAAGCAATATAGAATTATTGCCTGACAAGCTTTAAAATACACTGTACGCCCTTGTAGCACTTAATCATCTAGTGGGCTCAGCAGTTTCCTGTGCATATCAATCCAGCAGGGGGATAATTAAGGTTGTGGAAAATTCATTTGTACCAGTACACTGCAATGCATACTACTGGCTTATGGGATACATTAGACAGTTTTAGAAATACTGAGTGAATTTCTGTGATTCCTAAATTTATAGGGACATACAGGGGGAGTGGGCCGAGCCGCTGGAGGAGGAGTCTCTGGGGGAGTGGGTGGAGCTGGGAGAGGCTTGATGAAGGCAGGCGGAGCCGGGAGAGGCTCTACGAAGGCAGGCGGAGCCATGGAAGGTAGAGCCATGGGAGGCTCGATGGGCGAAGCCATGGAAGGCGGAGCCGTGGGAGGCTCGAGGCTAAAATCCTGGATGACTGGGAAATGACCTCCGTGGTCGTGAGTACAGGCAGAGACTGGGGAACGACCTCCGTGGTCATGAGTACAGGCAGAGACTGGGGAGCAACCTCCGTGGTCGTGAGTACAGGCAGAGACTTGGGAGCGACCTCTGTGGTCAGGAACACTGGCAGAGACTCGGGAAGGACCTCCGTGGACGGCAACGCTGACAGAGACTCGGGAACGACCTCTGTGGACGGGAATACTGGCAGAGACTCGGGAACGACCTCTGTGGACGGGAACACTGGCAGAGACTCGGGAATGACCTCCGTGGATGTGATCTAAATGAAACAAAGATAAACAAGATAACTCAGAACATAAAGAAACAAAACACAGGGAACAAATGTACAGAGCACAGCATAATACATGTAAAGACTGACAAAGAAAACAGGGAAAACAAGGGCTTAAATACACAGGGGCAAACAAGGGAACGAGGAACACCTGGGGAAACTATCAGGGGAAAACCAATCATAAAAAAACTACAAAGGACTACAAAACTAACAAAGGAAACAGGAACAGGGAACTAAACAAGAATTTCAACATAAGTCTAGTCACAAACAGGGAATACGTGACAAGTCTTATGTAGCCAGACCACACTGGAGCTTATTCTGGCCAAGAACGACCCACTTAGACAGGAAGAGACCATCCGACTGACATGTAAAGTGGCCATCTACATTTTCCCTCCCACAACATTGAGGTACTGATTTATTTGATATAGACAATAATAGAATGGTGTGAAAAAAAATAAAAATACAATTAAATAATGGCACTGCAGTCTCCATAAACGGTTGTACAGTAAATTTTGGAAAATGTGTTTAGACTCAGATCAGAATTTCTGCCTGCCCCTGCGAGTCTTAGGTATTAGTGGGATACTAAATGTTCTCATGGAAGGGGCTCAGGCAATGACCTGAATAGATACACATGCAAGCCAGACTGATCACACATTGAATTTGGCAACAGTAGATCAAAGGTTCTGCTGCTGAAATCAGTCTTTGTGTACCGAAATTCAAACCACTGCCCCCAGTTGCCGAAGCTGGAAGTGTTATGTGAGCTTCAGTTTCTGTGTGAAATGTTCACAGAGTGGTGACAAAAGTGAGTTGTATTTTTTATTTTTATTTTTTTTTTAATTATGTAATACAGTCAACAGGAATGCATATTTTCTTACCCTATAACCAAACCCCAACCCTAAACCTAATCGTCAGTGGAGTAAAAATGCAATTTTAGAGCGAAAATGCAACCTACGAATGCAACTTCCTGGTTCCCATGGGACAAGAACCTGTGTTGCTTCAGTAGCGCTAAAAGAAAAGGTGACCACAGTTAAAATTATGAAGAAAAAAAAAACAATTTCTGATGGAGTAATCGGCAGTAATTTGGCAGTATGGGGTTGATTTAAGAGTATATGATCTTTTGAAATCAACATGTCGAGTTCCGATGTAATCATGTTTTGCAAACACAGAAAGTAGACACACACTGTTGTCATGACACTCCAAGTCTTTGATTCTATCCTACGCATTCAAATGTCGCTTCTTTTTGGCATTGTCTTTTCATCTTTTAAGAGAGCTCTGCACTATTTGTTTTGTAGCAGTTATGAGTTGGGCTCTGAGCTGCTCTGCCTGTGCATTAGGCAACGATGCCTCCTGAGAACCATGTTTATTGTGGCCTCAGGGAAAGTGTGCATTCCAATAAAGATGTCACGTACAATGTGATTCCAATTATACTCATCTGTGCCTCTGTATCAGCATTTCCCTCTCCTCCTTCCTGTCTGAGCTACTTCATAGTTTATTTTCACTTTGTAAAAATGTACCAAAATGTATTCTGGAGTTATTCAACTTTCTTTTTATCAGGTAAGGCAGTTTGTTGTGCAGTTAAGTAAATGCATTTTGATAAGTGCCCTTGATTAGCTACAAAATGTTATGACAAGAACATGCTGACATTATCATTTGTCTTTATGATATAACTGTGTGTCAAAAATATAGAGGGTGCATTTATTTGTACTGTACCATTTAAATTTATAGGAGAATTCTTCAAGCAAATGACAAAAACAAATTACATTTGCTTGGCAACTTAAGAACAAACATGCAGCTAGATAAAAAATTTGTAAATACTTAAATAATAATTTGGACTTGGAAATATTCAGCTTGATATGCATAGTGTGCATATGAAAATGCCAGTTATTGTGGTCAGCTGTTGCACTGATGTGTGCAAACAGCTTGGTCAGGTTTAGAGAAGAATAGAATTAGATAGGCTGCTGCTGTCCGCAAGACAGTCCAATGCTGCAAACAGCACACCAGCACCCTATGCTGTTTACTTCAAAACATTTTTAAAACTAAATTGCCTATATCCAACTTAGCCAACTTACACGATTAATCAAACATTTGGAATCACTAAGAAATGTTTGTAGTTGATATAAACTCATGCTTATGTTCACCACGGATGCATTAAAGCAGTGGTTCTCAAATTTATTTGGTCACCCGCCCACTTTGAAACAACAAAAACCTAATCGAAAGTGATCAAAATGTACAAGATTCATCTTCATATCACATAATGTTTTATTTAAAAATACTATGAAAACTGAATGAAAAGTTACACTTCACTAAAAAAGAATCTGAATGAATGAACATTTGTCACAGTGCCAAGTTATTTTGTGTATATTTTCTGTATTACATAAATACATAAAACATTTTAAGTATGCCTATACACTTTCAAACCATACAAAAACAGAAGGAAAAATAAATAAATAAAAAGTGATACTGCTGCAGGAGCAACCTCTGGGCATGAACACATTGCAAACCGAATCCTCCATTCATCTGCATTTAAATAGCAGAACGTTTTTCTCTCAGTGGAGACATTTACTGTTATTATTATTATTTTTTTTTTAAGATAATAATAATAATTGCAATGATTCATACCTGTGAATGTTAATCTGCCTCAGTAGTATCTATAAAAGCATTTTTAAACTCCAGTAAACTTCCAGTAAGAATTAGTGATGCCCAGTTCGTGAACGAATCGTTCTTTTGTGGTAATCAATATTATGCCACAAATGCTGTCAATTGAGCTTAACTTGTACTGAACCCAGAATATTCCTTTAATGCAGTGGTTCTCAAAGTGTGGGGGGTACTGTAAGGGGGGCGTGGAAGACTAACCCGTTCAGCATTGATCCCCAAGTTACTCCATCTTAACCCGTCTCTCGGATATGCCTGACAATCCGAATTGAAATGAGCCGATTACTGGGAGTAATATGATCCTAGAACTGGTAATATCTGTTTTTGCCAACTCTTCTTTGCAATTAACCGCTCCAACTAGTTCACAAATCTGACTGAACGCTCGGGTCGTAACGAGTCAGACAGTGCAATGAGTCGCTCATAACAGTTCTCGAGTCAACAGTACGATGAGTTGCTCGTAACAGTTCTCGAGTCAACAGTACACTGAACTGAGAATCGCCTCTTTCGGTGGTGTTCGGCATACTGAGAACCGATGAGCTGCTGACATTGAGCATGTGTGTGATTAAGGGGCGAAATGTATGTTTCAGGTGTATTTTGCTGAACAACAGAGAGTGTAACAAATAAAACATACTGGAAATATGTTTATGACTTGTATTACCATTTTATCAACATATGAAGATGATCCAGTCTACAGCTCTCGAGTCAACAGTACATTGAGTCGTTCGCAGCAGCTCGAGTCAACAGTACACTGATCCGAGGACAGCAGCTCTCGCGTCAGCAGTACACTGAGTCAATCACTGCAGTTTGCGAGTCACCAGTACACTGAACTGAGAATCGCCTCTTTCGGACATAATACTGAGAACTGCTGATCAGTGAGCAGCTGATGAACATGCGTGAACTGAGGACTTGAATGAGGGGACGAAACTTTTCAGTTGAGAGATGTAAACAAATTTCACTATTGAGTATTGTGCATACAGATTATATCTCAAGTTGTGATGAGCTGGATCATGGTTTCTGTAAAAAAGGGTGAGTTGATTAAGACTAGTTTAATCACTTTTTATGCTTTAAACGTGTAGAACATCCACGTTTGTATATCAGTGTCAGTATTGCATGCTCTAGGTGCAAAACTTTAATGTAGGATGTATTGTAAGACCACTGAATGAAACACTGATGACAAGAAACACCCTTATTATAACTTAATTAAATAAAATTTTATAATCAGCAATATGCCCTTACATATGGCTTTATTGAATGTGTTTGTGCGTGTTTTCTACGACACCGGCATATTAGCATTATATATAGTGACATCATTACGTGATGAGGTAAATGAACTGGTGAATCGTTTTTTTGAACCAGTTTATTGAAACGAACCGTTCAAAAGAACGATTCGTTCACAAACTGGACATCACTAATGGTGATAGGCTATCCAAGTTCCAAAAGCACCATACAAGACATCCTTAACTCTTGTGCCTTACATATCAGTTCTTCTGAATCCATTCGATAGTGTTGTGTGAAGGACCGACCAAACTATCAGTGTTAATTCATCGTTTCCCCCATTTCAAACTGGCATGCGAGACATCTATGTTTACATAAGCTGAGAGCGCACCTGACACTATTACATACTTTGTGCAGTTTGCGCTACGGTGCCTGCCAAAACTTAAAACAAAGCAGCAGAAAAAGCAGTGGTGTAGAAATTGCACACATTGGTTCTTGCGTGTATTGTCACTATTTTTGCTAAATGTGTGAAAGTGATTTGAGAACGGGTCAATCTTCCACGCCCCCCTTACAATACCTTCTCGCCCCCCCCCCCCCCCACGGGGCGCCCTCCACACTTTGAGAACCACTGCATTAAAGGAATATTCCGGGTTCAGTACAAGTTAAGCTCAATTGACAGCATTTGTGGCATAATATTGATTACCACAAAAATTAATTTTGAACTGTCTCTCTATTTCTTTAAAAATATATGGGTTACAGTTAGGCACTTACAATGGTAGTGAAAGGGGCCAATCTGTAAATGTTAAAATACTCACTGTTTCAAAAGTATAGCCACAAGACATAAACAGTATGCATGTTAACATGATTTTAATGTGATAAAATTGCTTTCTAACCTTTTCTGTGTAAAGTTATATCCAATTTTACAACTTTGTTGCCATGATGTAATGTCAACAAACCCTAAAATAACTGTAAAAATTAAGATTTTAACAACTTTACAGCTTAAATAATACATGAGTTTTAACAAAGGAATTAATGCTTTTATGAAATTATAACCTCCACATTACTGGCTTTAAACCCTCGAAAAATGGGCCATCACTGTGACCTCGATTTTTAATTTTTTAAAGAAAAGGAGGGACGAGTTGATTATTTTTGTGGTAATCAACAATATGCCACAAATGCTGTCGATTGAGCTTAACTTGCATTGAACCTGAAATATTCCTTTACATTTATCAAAAATATTGCCAACATTAGCAATGTTGAGGAATTGTTGAGTTTGAAGAATACAGCATTTATCTAAATAGAAATGGTCATTTATAATATTATAAATGTCTTTACTATAATTTGGGGGCAATTGAAAGCATCCGACGCAAGTGACTCTTTCGACCTGTCAATCATTTTGCTGTGTGAGCAAAAGGAGGAAGTTTCAAGATGGCGCCATTGTGTGTGGTATACCTGGCTTGGTCCTTAGTTTGTTTGTTTTATTGTGTTTTATATTTGTTTTAAGCCACGTGTATGGCTGGCAATCACTTTTGAACATTAAATTCACAGCTGATGAATTGTTAAATCAAGCTCAGCAAGGCTCGCAGTACACTCCGCCTCCTCTCCTGGCATCCTTACCTGCATGCCTGCGCCGTCTGCCGTGCTCTCTACCCTGTAGGAAGCACAGAAAAAGACGTGGGAGATGGGGAGGTACTGTCGTCAAGCTCAAGTATCCTCTGGCGGCCCGACTGGAGTTGCAGCGCTGCTTGGGCTCTTCTGCTCAGGAAATTTATGGCAACCGCTTTATTTGGCAGCGTTCCTTGGAACCATCGCATTGTTCCAGACTCGACACCTCAGCTCCCTCTGTATCACCTGCCTCGCTTTCGCCGTGGATGTGCCGGGTATCACAGCCGACTGAGGATTTGGTGAGGCTGAGGATTGCCTTGATTAATGCCAGATCGATGGTAAACAATACTTTTATCCAAAATAATTGTTTTGCCTCGCATGGCTTAGATTTTTTATTTGTCACTGAAACATGGCTAATGTCTAGGGATTTGAGCCCCTACTCTGAACTTTTACTTCCTAAGTGTAACTTTTTTTTAACTCTCCTAGATCCTACAGTTTTATCTACAATTTCCATTTCAAACATTTTAGAGAAAACAGTTCTTCAGCAACTACACGGTTTCTTAGAAGAAAATAAAATCTTTGAAGTTTTTAAGTCAGGTTTTAGAAAATGCCACTCTACTGAGACAGCACTAGTAAAAGTTTTAAATTATGTATTTTTAACTACTGATTCCAGTAATTCTGTAGTGCTTGTGCTTTTAGATTCCCATTTAGAGCAATGTGTAGGTATTCAAGGAAAGGCTCTTTTAATAATAGGAGCTTCTCAGTTAATATTGGTGAATTTTCCTCTGGTTCTCTTATCTGTGGTATTAACCAAGGCTCTGTTCTTGCTCCTATTTTATTTTCTCTCTATAGCTTCATTTATGTTCTATTTTTAAGAAATACGATATCTCTTTTCGCTGCTACGCAGATGACACCCAAATCTATCTGCCTTTGAAACATAAGAATTATATTAACTCGCTTCTTGCCTGCCTCTCTGATTTAAAGGCTTTGATGACTTTACATTTTTTATACTTGAATGAAAGCAAGACAGAGATCATTGTGTTTGGGCCCAGTGAATGGGTATTAGTCATTCATCTCTTTTCCGGTTGTAAACTGTACAGAATGCAGCTGCTTGGCTTCTGACTGGTGTCAGGAAACGTGAACATATCACCCCTGTTTTAGTCTCATTAAACTGGCTTCCAGTTCGTTACAGAATTGATTTCAAATTCTTACTTTCTGGTCTAGCACCATCTTACCTCGCTGATCTCCTGTCTGAGCATCACTCAGTGAGATCTTTGAAGTCCTCAAACCAGAGGTTATTAACAGTCTCAAGGACTAGACTAAAACTAAGAGGTGATTGTGCGTTTGCTGTAGCTGCGCCGCAGCTTTGGAATAGCCTGCCTGTTTTCATTAGAACCGCCACAATATGAGTTTAAATCAAAGCTCAAAACATACCCTTTTTTCCCCCAATAACTTTGGAGAAATATATTTACATTGACGTAAAAACCCCTTTTTTTCTCTGGCGAGCCATCAAATTTATCAGGAAGAGCGAATCTTACCGGTGTAGCTTGTGGCGATGGAAGAGAACAGATAGTGATTGAGGTTCTCATTTGCAGCTCTTAGGTTGTTCATTTGTTCCTGGTAACTCTTGAGAAGTTCACTCTGGTAAGCGAATGCAGCCTGGAGTTGAGAAACTTCCGCTGGATTCATGGGTGGTGAAGTATCCTCTGAGGGACTCGACATGGAGGCGAAGGTAGAATCCAAATGCAGGAAGTTTATATACAATCAGCATACAAATCCAAAACACAAGGCAGAGACGTAATTGTTGAAGCAGGCAAAGCAGTTGTTAACAGGTAATCAGTCCAACCAGGCAAACAGAGCAAAACAGTAATCCAAAATCAGTAATCCAGTAAAGCAGGCACAATGGTCATAACAAGTAGGTAACGAAACAAGCAATGAGAATAACGCTTAGTAAGGCAGTGAAACTGGCAATACTTTCTCAAAGTCACAATGGAAAAGCATGGCTATTTATATGGTTCAAACAGGAAGTCACCATAGAAGAAAATGGTTCAGTGTCAGTATTCGGGAGAGGGCTTCCTCTGGCGGTCGGCTGAAGGGATACCAACCTCATTCGTTACATCATCATTCAGTGTAAAACCCTGTGAAATAGTCTAATTTTAACCGATGTGTTTTACTGATTACATTTTCAAGACAAGATGTTTCATCATTTTAATTTAACTTATTGGTGAAGAAAACTTCCCTCTCTGATTTTAACATCATTGGGAGCACATACAAATCCTTTGCTAAAAGCATATTTATACATTAAACTTTCTTCTTATGTAGCTCTGAGAAGACACTTGTGCTAAGACTTTGGAATAGTAGAATTAATTCACTTAATACACATTATTTAATATCAATAAAGTTTAGGAACTGGTTTGATTTTACCATTACATTTTTCATCCCACTCTTGTCAAAAATTTACGAATGCCCCAAATTTGGACATAGCTGGTCTATATGAATGTAGCCATACATTATTTTTCAAATTATTGAAAACGTCATGGTTACTGGTGTAACCTCCGTTCCCTGATGGAGGGAACGAGACGTTGGTGTCGATGTAGTGACACTAGGGGTCACTCTTGGGAGCCCGAGACACCTCTGGTCTTTGATAAAAGGCCAATGAAAATTGGCGAGTGGTATTTGCATGCCACTCCCCCGAACATACGGGTATAAAAGGAGCTGGTATGCAACCACTCATTCAGGTTTTACGCTGAGGAGCCGATATAAGGTCCGGCTATTTCAGCGGGTAGTTCAGCGTTGTGGCAGGAGGGACCAACGTCTCGTTCCCTTCATCAGGGAACGGAGGTTACACCAGTAACCATGACGTTCCCAATATGTCACTCACTCGACGTTGGTGTCGATGTAGTGACACTAGGGGTCCCTATACAAAACGCCACAAGGCTGAACTGTGTTACGTGAACTGCCGGTGTGTGGTGGGCAGACTTGCTGTGTGCCTCATAGCCAGCGCACCAGGTCGACACGTAACCTCCCCCAACACAGTTATGAGTGTCGAACGGCCCTTTTTGGGGACAAGTCGACTACCCAGAGATAGAGACAGGCTTAACGCAGTCATGGCCTCTTTCCCCTTCTCTTTTTCCACTCCCTAAAAAAGAAGGGGGATTATCTGACTGGGCCGCCAGGTCTAGTCGGGGGGTGTCCCTCCCAAGGGGAGGACACCGCGGAGACCACACCTCGCCCCAAGAGAGGGGGGGATATCTAAGTGGAAGAATACATCACATGGTCTTTCCAACCATGTGGAGAGCCTTCAAGGTAGATCCTGCCCAATGGGGGAGGAGTTACTACAACATGGAGACTGAGGGGCTCTGCCCAAGGAAGACGCAGTTTGCCAACAGGGAAACGAACTAGCGGAAGATATAGATCGCATGGGGTTAGCCTTACAGGGAACCGCCACATGCGGAGCACCTACCCCAGAACCGGGCTCTTAGTTAGCGCGTGTACTGGGCCGGCAGCGAGTCTCTCCGAAAACTCGACTGCCACAGGGCTTGGAGGAAGTCAACCAGGGAACAACTTTTGTGAACACTACTGGGAATTAACAGCGCACGTCTTCAGCTCAAAAGGAGGTGGAAGGCGCTATGTGCAAGCGATACACCCAGCCGGCTATCCCGGGCTTATCCACTTGTGTTGCGTGCCACTACCTGGGACCAAACCGGTTCCACCCGGAGGTTGTAGAACCTTGAAAAGGTGTTGGGTGTTGCCCAGCCCGCTGCTCTGCAATGTCTGTTAGAGAGGCACCTCTGGCCAGGGCCCAAGAAGCCGCTACACCACGGGTAGAATGGGCTCGTAGCCCTACCGGGGGCGGCATGTTTTGGGCGAGACATGCCATAGTTATGGCGTCAATGAGCCAGTGGGCGATCCTCTGCTTGGAGACAGCGCTTCCTTTCCGCTGTGCACCAAAGCAGACAAAGATCTGCTCAGAGATTCTAAAGCTCTGCGTGCGATCCAAATAGATGCGTAAAGCGCGCACCGGACACAGCAACGACAGGGCTAGGTCTGCCTCCTCCTGGGGCAGCGCTTGCAGGTTCACCACCTGGTCTCTAAAAGGAGTGGTGGGAACCTTGGGCACATAGCCCGGTCGGGGGTCTCAGGATCACGTGAGAATAGCCCGGACCGAACTCCAGGCACGTTTCGCTGACAGAGAACGCTTGCAGGTCACCTACCCTCTTTATGGAAGTGAGCGCAGTCAGGAGGGCAGTCTTCAAGGAGAGTGCCTTAAGCCTGGCTGACTGCAAAACTCAAAGGGGGCTCTCTGTAGACCCTGAAAAACTACAGAGGCCCGATGAGGGAACAAGGCGTGGCCTGGAGAGCTTCAGCCTCCTGGCGCCTCTTAGGAACCTGATGATCAGATTATGCTTCCCTAAGGACTTACCGTCGACTGCGTCATGGTGTGCTGCTATGGCAGCAACGTACACCTTCAAGGTGGAAGGGGACAGCCTCCCTTCCAACCTCTCTTGCAGGAAGGAAAGCACTGATCTGACTGCGCACCTCTGGGGGTCTTCCTGATGGGAAGAACACCACTTAGCGAACAGACACCACTTAAAGGCATACAGGCGCCTCGTAGAGGGAGCCCTAGCCTGAGTGAACGTGTCTACCACCGCAGGTGGGAGACAGCTTAGGTCTTCCGTGTCCCGTCCAGGGGCCAGACATGGAGATTCCAGAGGTCTGGGCGCAGGTGCCGGATGGTGCCCCTTCCCTGAGAAAGAAGGGCCTTTCTCAGGGGAATTTGCCCGGGGGGAGCTGTCACGAGGAACGTGAGGTCCGAGCATCACGTCTGGGCGGGCCAGTAGGGTGCTTACCAGGACGACCTTCTCCTCGTCCTCCCTGACCTTGCACAGGGTCTGTGCGAGCAGGCTCACTGGGGAAAACGCATATTTGCGAATGCCAGGGGACCAGCTGTGTGCCAGCGCGTCTATGCCGAGGAAGGCCTCGGTGAGGGCGTACCAGAGCGGGCAGTGGGAGGATTCTTGGGAGGCGAACAGGTGCACCTGTGCCTGACTGAATCGACTCCAAATCAGCTGGACCACCTGAAGGTGGAGTCTCCACTCTCCCTTGAGGGTAACCTGTTGTTACGGCGCATCCGCCGAAGTGTTGAGGTTGCCCGGGATGTGAGTGGCTTGCAGCGACTTGGTGCTGCTAACTCCATTGGAGGAGACGGCGGGCGAGTTATGACATACAGCGGGAGCGCAGACCGCCTTGGCGGTTGACATATGCTACCGCTGCCGTGCTGTCTGTCCAAACTAGCACGTGCTTGCCCTGGATCAATGGCCGGAACCTCCGCAGGGCGAGCAGAATTGCCAGTAACTCGAGGCAGTTGATGTGCCAACGCAGCTGCGGACCCGTCTAGAGGCCGGCGGCTGCATGCCCATTGCCAACAGCGCCCCAGCCCATTTTAGAGGCGTCTGTTGTGACCACGACGCGCCTGGAGACCAGTTCTAGCGGAACACCTGCTCGTGGAAACGAGAGGTCGGTCCAAGGGCTGAAAAGACAGTGACAGACCGACGTAATGGCCACGCGGTGTGTCCCGTGGCGCCATGCCCGTCTCGGGACTCGAGTCTGGAGCCAGTGCTGAAGCGGCCTCATATGCATCAACCCGAGCGGGGTGGCCACCGCCGAGGATGCCATATGCCCCAGGAGCCTCTGAAAATGTTTCAGTGGAACCGCTGTTTTCTGTTTGAACGCCTTCAAACAGGCCAGCACCGACTGGGCGCGCTCGTTCGTAAGGTGCGCCGTCAAGGAGACTGAGTCCAACTCCAAACCGAGAAAAGAGATGCTCTGAACCGGGAGGAGCTTGCTCTTTTCCCAGCTGACCCGAAGCCCTAGTCGGCTGAGGTGTGAGAGCACCAGGTCCCTGTGTGCGCATAACCCATCTCGAGAGTGAGCTAGGATTAGCCAGTCGTCGAGATAGTTGAGAATGCGAATGCCCACCTCCCTTAACGGGGCAAGGGCAGCCTCTGCGATCTTCGTAAAGATGCGAGGAGACAGGGACAGGCCGAAAGGGAGGACTTGTACCGATACGCCTGACCCTCGAACGCAAACCGCAGGAAGGGTCTGTGTCGAGGAAGGATCGAGACGTGAAAGTATGCATCCTTCGGGTCTATCGCCGCGAACCAATTTTGATGCCGGACGCTCGCTAGAATGCGTCTTTGCATCAGCATCTTGAACGGGAGTCTGTGTAAGGCCCGGTTCAGTACTCGCAGGTCCAAGATTGGCCGCAACCCACCGCCTTTTTTCGGTACGATGAAGTAGGGGCTGTAAAACCCCTTCATCTCGGCTGGAGGGACAGGTTCTATCGCGTCCTTCCGTAGGAGGATAGCGATCTCCGCGCAAGGTAGTAGCATTTCCATTTTTCACCAAGGTGAAGTGGACACCGCTGGACCTGGGCGGATGCCCAGCGAAGTGAATCGTGCAGCCGAGTCGGACGGTCCGGACCAGCCCTCGCGACGGACTGGAAAGCGCAAGCCATGCATCCGAGTTCCGCGCAAGGGGGACCAAGAGGACAACATCATCGGATGTACCGGTGGGTGGGGCCTCGCGGCGGGGCGGAGCACGAGGTGCCACACCACATCGTGGCCGTGCTGAGTCCGAGGACATCGAAGCACTTACCTGGCTCCTTGTGACCACCCCCGGAACAGCCTGGGACGGGGGAGGAAGAGGCCTGTCCTCATGACCCGTGGAGACTGTCACATCGGGGGCGGATTTGTGCCACAGCTGGACGCTCAGGGCGGGAGACCGCCGCTGGAGCACCAACCTGCCAAATGGAGTGGTGGACGGTGGTCGTGATGCCAGCCGTACACACCGAATATGTGATCCAGGGAACAAGGAAACCACTCTTGCGGAGCTCTTGAGTACTGCAGCCACTTGGGCATGCAGCGCAATTAAATGCAAAAGGTAACAAAAAGAAGATCTGCTTACCAGCTCCAGAGCAGCGGGTTTCGTTGTCCCTGGGTCGCCCGTCTCAGGGGCGCTTCGAAGACCTCCGTGGGTTCTTCGGTGCCGGCTGTGAGACGGGTGGCATCTGCTTCCTGCGGTGGGCTCCACGCCGGGGCCGGGCTGGAGGGGCGGGCTGCGGCGGAGCCGGTGCAGTCACCGCAGGGGGACGCCCTCGGCGATGAGTAGATGGGGTGCAGGATCTTGAGCCACGCCGGGGCAGGACAAGCTGGCTAGCATCCATCTACTGCTCTACCATCGAGAACTGCTGGGCAAAGTCCTCGACGGTGTCGCCGAATAGGCCCGCCTGGGAAATGGGGGCAGCAAGGAATCGTGTCCTGTCGGCCTCACCCATCTCGACCAGGTTGAGCCAAAGGTGACGCTCCTGGACCACAAGTGTGGCCATCGTCCGCCCGAGAGACCGCGCCGTGACCTCCGTAGCTCGGAGAGCAAGGTCGTTCGCCGAGCGCAGTTCCTGCATCAATCCCAGGGCGGAACTACCCTCGTGCAGTTCCTTTAGCGCCTTGGCAGACTTGCAGGAGAGCCATGGTGTGCAGGGTGGAGGCGGCTTGTCCAGCAGCACCGTAGGCTTTGACCATCAGAGATGACGTAAACCTACAGGCCTTGGACGGGGGCTTTGGGCACCCGCGCCAGGTGGCGGCGCTCTGCGGGCATAGGTGCACCGCAAGCGCCTTTATCCACCGGGGGATTGCCGAATAACCCTTGGCCGCCCCACCATCGAGGGTAGTGAGAGCGGGGAAGCTGAAAAGATCGGGACCAGGCAGTAAAAGGTGCCTCCCGCGACCTTGTCAGCTCTTCATGCACTTCCGGGAAGAAAGGAACGGGGCGGGGCGTGGCTTTGAGCGGCGCCACGAGCCCAGGAACCAATCACCGAGCCGCGAGGGTTCAGGGAAGAGCGGTGAAATCCACTCTAACCGACGCTCGCGGCTGTCCGGGAAAGCATGTCGTCATCCCCGAGTCAGCCTGTGACTGGGCGATCGACCCCGAAGGGAGGAGCCCAGCTGAGGCTTCCGACTGGACGAGCCCGCTCTCCGATGCTGCGCTCGAGAGCTCATCACTTTCACGGGCTCCGAATAAGAGGTCGAACTCGCCGTGAGACGAGCCGGCGGACTCACCCGGAAGCCCGATCGGGGCAGATGAGCATGCTGGGGAATGGGAGGCCCGCGGGGGGATACCCGGCGGAGGCGGTCCAATTGGGGTCCCCAAATCGCCCCCAGTGCTAGCCGCGCTGGCCTCAAACCCGTGGGTAAAAGGACCGAGGCGGGAGCCTCTGTGGTGGCTCGCTTCCTTACGAAGGCGAGCCGCGACCACAACGTTGCCATGGACACATTCTCGCAATGAGAATGTGACCATCCACGAACGCTGTCTCCGCGTGAGCAGTGCCCAGACACGAAAGACAGTGATCGTGACCGTTAGAAGGCGAGAGATAACGAGCACAACCAGGAATAACACACAATCGGAAAAGCATCTTTAAAAAGACGCGTCTTTAAAAAGACGTTCCGTGTGTGCGCTCTTTTAGAGAAATATATACTCTTTTAGAGGGGAAAAATGCTCTTTCAGAAAATATACTCTCTAGTTTTTCTGCCGAAGCGCCCAGGGGCATTCTCTGCAGTGCACCAGTGCAGAGGAGGGAGAAGCCGCTGAAATGCGCCATCAGATCCAGCAAGTGAATGAACAGTAGTATTCAGCTCAGTGAGCATGACCGTTCGGCTCCGAAGAGAAAATCTGAATGAGTGGTTGCATACCAGCTCCTTTTATACCCGTATGTTCGGGGGAGTGGCATGCAAATACCACTCGCCAATTTTCATTGGCCTTTTATCAAAGACCAGAGGTGTCTCGGGCTCCCAAGAGTGACCCCTAGTGTCACTACATCGACACCAACGTCGAGTGAGTGACAGATAGGGAACTATTTACTCTGGTTTTAATTCTAAATGGCATGAAATCGAAGATTGGTATGCAAGTGCTTTCATAAGTTTCCTTTTAATGACTGTGACAAACAAAGATGTTTTCAGACTTTTGGCCATGAATATACATTGAAATTACAGCAAAAGAAATTATAGCAAAAGCTGCTAAGCTTTTTTTTCCTTGCTCAAAGTACTGGACAAATGTCTTTGAGGATGTATTGAGTATTGGAGATCTGTTGAATATGACATTTCTTCACTGAAAATGGAAGAGATTTCTGCTAAAAAATAATGCAGTCTGGTGCAATAATACAGATCAGTACCACTGATCGAAAGCTATTTCGAGTTGGCCACCAAGAGCCATTTTTGCTTTATGTTTATGCGTGTGTGTGAAGCTAAATTAGTGTATAAACACTCAACTGTTCATTGTCTCCTGACTCCTCCATTGCCCACAAACCTATCCTTATCATAGTGGTGCTGAAAACCCAGCTTTGGAAGAGATTGCCATTATGGAGTCCTCACCGCTGGGCAAAGTCTTCAAGACCCTCACCAGCATCCAGCAGAGCCAGCATCAAGCCCTCATGGAAGTGTGCCTGGAGCAGGAACAACGCTTCCAAGTCCTGCTCCAGGCACAAGCAGAGGACCGGTGGGTACTCCGGAGCCTGATCGCCAGAGAGGGGGCTGGCGCTGCGACCTCCACGGAGCCTACCCCACCTGTGGCCCTGATGAAAATGGGGCCAAATGATGATCTTGAGGCCTTCCTCGATCTGTTCTAGAGGACAGCCGAGGTATGGAGGTGGCTTTCCGATCAGTGGGCAGCCCGCCTGTTGGGCTTACTCTCTGGGGAGGCACAGCTAGCGGCACAACAACTTCCTGCCGCCAGCCTCCTTAACTACAATCACCTGAAAAAGGCCATCCAGCAACGGGTCGGTCGTGGCCTGGAGCAGAGTCGGCAGCTCTTCAGGTCCCTGAGCTTCGGGAAGAACGGCCGCCTGTTCGCTTTTGCTCCGTAACACCTGCCGGAAATGGTTGCTGGCAGGGGGAACCCTCGGCACCGTGGAAGTTGTCGATCTGGTGGTGCTGGAGCAGTAAATCTCTCAACTTCCTTGAGGCATGTCCGAGTGGGTCCAGTGCCACCACCCGGTGTAGCTGGAGGAGGCCATCCAGCTGGCAGAGGATTACATGGCGGAAAATGGTATAGAGACAAGGCGGCGGTCTCACCCATCTACTAATTCTGGGGACCAATTGGCCTGGTTTTAAAAGTTTATTGAGGGTAATATGTATGAATGGGTCCTGCAAAATAGTGTTGCGGTGTGTGACTTGTAATGCTATGGCGGGGGACATGGCGCCAGGGCCGTCGACGCCTGCTCCGCGTCCTGATGATGCAGACGAGGGAATTCCTGTACTCAGGGGTTTCCCTGAGGGGGATTTCCCTCTGGAGCAGTCGCGTGATGAGTCCCTCAAGCACGCCTTCGACCAGGTGAAAGTAATTGATGGTCAACAGCTCCAGCCTAATGTTGCACTCACATACCCATACTTTTCTATTATTAAAGAGCGGTTGTATCGAGTGATGCAGGACACTCAGACCAAAGAGAATGCAATGCAGCTATTAGTACCAAAGAGCCACCAGGAAACCCTCTTCCAGGTGGCTCACTATAACCCAATGGCTGGTCACTTAGGTCACGAAAAAACATTGAACCCTATAGTGGCCCGTTTTTTTTTTTTGGCCGGGCATTCACGGCGACGTAAGCAAATGGTGTGCAGCGTGTTGTGAATGCCAGTTGGTGAATCCACCGGCCACCCCGTTGATCAAGGTCCCCTTCGAGAGAATTGGCGTGGACCTCTTCAGGCCATTAAAGCGGACTGCATGCGACCATCGCTTTGTATTAGTTCTGGTGGACTACGCAACGCGATATCCAGAAGCAGTGCCTCTACGCAATATCAGCACGTAGAGTTTCGGAGGCACTCTTCAGAATTATCTCCTGAGTGGGTATTCCAAAGGAAATCCTCACTGACAAAGGCACAACATTCATGTCACGTACACTACGCAAACTGTACAAATTATAATCGGTTCACACTAGCATTTATCACCCGCAAACCGACGGGTTGGTCGAACGATTTAGTAAGGCACACAACACAAACACACACATGGCAGCTGCATATGGCTCTCTCTCTCCTGAACTGCCACGTTCCGCTGCACTTATCCCTCTCCTCAGCTGATTAGCCCAACTGGGGGCCAGGCGTGCATAGTCATGGCCCGGCCCCACCCTCCTCTTCATCACAGGGAGAAAAGGGGGATTAAAAAAAATAAATATTAAAATACAAAAATTACTTTGTTCACCTTTGAACATCATCTTTAGTACATCTTTAAATTAGGTGGATTTCTGAACCTGTGCAACAGCGTAGTCTGAATATTATTAAATGAGCACTAATTAATGTGGATCTCCCAAGGTGTTATCCAGGCATATCCATGTCATAATTAAATGCTTTCCAACAATCCTTTTTTCCTGTTTTTTATATGGATTCTAATTGAGAATTCTCACCTCTATCGATCCTTGTACTCTCAATATCACGCAGATCCAAAAACTATGTCACACTGAGCAATTAATTGTGAGAATTTATGGGCTACATATAATTAGGAATAGTAGCAGTGCATTACACTCACATCTGATGAATTAATTAGTCTGCAGTGCCAATTGATATGAGGCCCTGTCACTGGGAGAATATGGTATACATCATTAAAGAAGCAGAACAGTTAATGCCACAAATGTGCATTGCCTCTGGATATATGTTCTGAATAAATGATTTGGTGATGTACTGTATGTAAATATTCTGCCTGCTGTTTACCAGTGGTGCATCATGAAAAATCTCGCCCATCATGTGGCACACACCATATGTCCACAGTTTGTTTGCCAGTGCAAATGCATTTGTTTTTAACTGTAAAAGTATTTCTAAAGAAAATACACTTAGAGTAGATGGTTAGAAATGCTATGCTTTTAGGGATTTAATTCTGCCATTAACAGAATTCACAGTTGCAGTACTCACGTCTCATTTACAGGTAAAGTGTGAATTTTTGCACCTCTTCCATTGGACAGCCAAAAAATATTCCAGCCCAAACCTTACATTATTGATTGAGCCAATGTTGCTATGTCTGGCTGATCTGAATGATGCTTATAGGAATTGTTTACACAAAAATGTCTTGTTCTCTGATTTCAATACAATGGCATTTGATAGTGACTCACTTTAAATCTTAAAAGGACCTAAAAGATTCATAAAAGTAGTTAATGCATCTTGTGCATCAAGTCTTCTTAAGTCATATGATAGGTTTTTGGTGAAAAATATTTTTAAGTAATTGTTCAGTGAAGATCTTCAGTTGTGCATTCACAAGAGCATGAGAGCAGCTCATCCATAGTGGCTTTCATGTTCATTCGAGAACTTTTGTTGTTTTTAGCAAATGGCTCATTTATTGTTGACTTTTCATATTATGCTGTTATAAGAGAAAGTAGCTATTTGACAGAAAACAAATTAAACAATTCACCTTTAAATTAAAGAGTCTACTTTCATTAGCACTTCTTATGAATACACAATAAAGAGCTTTGCATGTATTTTATCATGGACATATGTGATCTAGATTGCATTCATATTTAGCATATTGTTTTAATAAGTTATCCGTTCTAGCTTTACCATTTTGACTCTATTACATTTATGTGATGTGTGCTACACATGTTGATCAAGGGCTGGTGCAACTATAATTTCTCCCTCTGCCTAGTTGGACGTTGTGTCGAGAGATTATTTAGGAAATGAAGAGCACTGTAATGGCCTAATTGCCAATCATTTTGACTGACAACCGCCCTAGATGAGATTGCAGTATACAGTGCATGAAATTAAAACTGTAGAGGTCCAATATATATATATATATATATATATATATATATATATATATATATATATATATATATATATATATATATATATATAAGTGCATATGTTTGTCATTGTATGGAGGACTTTATTTGCAACACTTGCTTAGAAAACGATGAGATATTTTGATTAATATTAGGTGTTGTTTATAAATATACCTATGAAAAGAATGGATCTGGTTATGACATTTTTGTGCTTTTACTTCATTTGATGAGCCAGTTGTTTGAACAAATGCTGGGTGCATTCCTCAATTAAGATTCCCTCTGGGAAATTATTAATTTAATTAATTTTACATATTAGTCTTCTGAATGTTCTCTTTCAGAGCACTTTAACTAGCAATGTGATCAGAACTAGACTTCACAGAATAATATTAGTTAAGATAAATAGTTCAGATTAATAGTAATTATACAACTTATTTTTTATTTCAGGTTTGTGTTTTATCCAGATTTGTTACACAGCTCTCTGGAATACTTGATACTGATCTGTCAGCCGCAACATACACAGTCTATAACCACTTGACCATGTTAACGAATGTGAATATTTATTTTATGCTGTAGTTATTTCAAGGTTTCATTTGTGTAAAGAGCTGTTTTGATTCCAAGATAATACAAAACACTGACAAACACAAAAAGAGCTAATTTAAAAAGTACACTGCTCTGTGATTTTACTTTGAACTAATCCATTCAACACATTTTTCACATTGATTCTCAAACCTGTTTTTTGCAAAGAGAATTAATAGAAAATTATCTTGTGATTTATATTCCAATGAATAATTACATTGATTCTGCCTGTGCGCCGTGTCAAACAGGTAAAAACATCCTTGTTGCCTGCACAGCTGAACGGTGACCTTGAGGCAGGCAAATCAAGTCAATAAGAGCTCACTCTTGCTTCTGTCTCACTGCACAGATGTTTCTCTCTCCCCTCCGGTAGACACAGTAATACAAGCTTGGAACTTAGTTTGATTTGTCCTCTCCATCAATAGCATCCCGGCGGCTAAGAAATCCATATAACAAAGACACTGTGGGACGTGTCACTGTAACTGATCAATTGGGAGGTGGGGGACTATGCATGAATATAGAAAACTGTCTTGTGGAGACGGTGTAATATGTCTGTCAGGCTTATATCTCAGGGTTAGCTTTTAGAGGCACATTGAAAAATTATACTGAGAGGTACAATGGATATAACAGGGAAAAATACTTGCTGTTATAGACAAAACTTGAATTATATGATAATATTTTAGAAATGTAAATGACCATACATAAATACATTAGCCACCAATTGTATATTTGTAGTTTACACATAACATATTAATTTATCTTTTTTTAAATCAACATCAAGACTTAAGGTTACAATTTATATCAATGTATAAGTAAAGGTGTATATTTTAGCTGCTGTGAGGGTGAAGTCACCAATTCTAGGACCTTTTTGCCTTCACCAGTTCAATTTAAATGGTCCTTTGATGTGACAGATTCATTTTTAAAAGTACAAATATTCAGTTTAGTCTGTCAAAAATTTTATCATAAAAATGCATTTTAAAATAGTTTTAAATATAGTATACTGTAGCATGTTCACAATATGTCATCTTTCCAAAAGTATTTCATGCCAACTACCCATATATCTTTTTAAATAGAGGCTCAAATGAAAAGAAAACATTATTGTAAAAGGGAATTTGTAGACCTACCTTCAACTGAATATTAGAACCATGTATTGTTAATGTATGCATTAAAAACTTGCCTGTAGACCCAAATATTTATTGAGGCACAATTTGAACATACATTTTTGGTCCAACTACAACCCTGTAGTACATAGATGCAAAAGAAAACTAAGACAAATTCAACAATTCCACGCAGAATGACTTAACGACGGACTGGTGCCTGGAAGTCTGAGTTTGTCACATCTGGCAAACCATAACTGTGGGGGAAAGCACAACAAAATCTCTCTCCTCTTTATTCTTAATCAGATAAACCCCCAACTTAACTCATCACATGACTGATTAGTTGAGGGACTGTTCTATGACCGCCATGGAAACCTCCATTGTTCTTCAATATGACCAACTCTCTACACTTAAAATTATTATACTAATCATGAGGCATGTTTCCAGCTCACAAGCTCACATGAAGCTTAATTCATGAACATTTGACATGGACTTTGGACTTTGCTTATTTTACTACTAATAAAATACACATCCATGTGTAGGATTATACTTAAAAAATGGACAAATGCATCCTATGCTGAAGATAACCTTGACAATTATGTTTTTCATAATGTGTAATGTATTATCCATGTTTAAAACTAATAAACTAAATATTAGGACTCTTTGTCATGCATTATAACTGAATTATAACTGTAATTTAACAAGAAAGTTCAAGTGTTTGGTATGTAATTTATTGTCTTTTAAATTCCAGAATGATGGTGTGAAGTATTTTTGAGTTAATTGCAGTTCCCTATCTGTCACTCACTCGACGTTGTGTCGATGTAGTGACACTAGGGGTCACTCTTGGGAGCCCGAGACACCTCTGGTCTTTGATAAAAGGCCAATGAAAATTGGTGAGTAGTATTTGCATGCCACTCCCCCGGACATACGGGTATAAAAGGAGCTGGTATGCAACCACTCATTCAGATTTTCTCTTCAGAGCCGAACAGTCATGCTCATTCAGCTGAATCCTACTGTTCATTCACCTCTGCTGGATCTGACGGCGCATTTCAGCGGCTTCTCCCTCCTCTGCACTGGTGCACTGCAGAGAATGCCCCTGGGCGCTTAGGCAGAAAACTAGAGAGTATATTTTCTGAAAGAGCTTTTCCCCTCTAAAAGAGTATATATTTCTCTAAAAGAGCGGCACACACGGAACATCTTTTTAAAGACGCGTCTTTTTAAAGATGCCTTTCCGATTGTGTGTTATTCCTGGTTGCGGTTGTTATCTCTCAACTTTGGATGGTCATGATCACTGTCTTTCATGTCAGGGCACGACCCACATGGAGGCAGCGTTTGTGATAGGTTCATGTTCTCACTGCGAGAACATGACCATGGCAACTTTGCGGTCATGGCTTGCTCCCTACCTCGGTACTTCTACCTACGAGTATAAGGCCAGCGCGGCTAGCATTGGGGGCGATTTGGGGACCCCAATGGGATCGTCTCTGCCGGGTATCCCCCCGCGGACCTCCCATTCCCCAGCATGCTCGTCTGCCCCAATCGGGCTTCCGGATGAGTTCGCCGGCTCGTCTCACAGCGAGTCTGGCTTCTTGATCGGAGCCCGCGAAGATGATGAGCTCTCGAGCGCAGCATCGGAGAGCGGGCTTGTCCAGTCGGATGCAGAAGCCTCAGCTGGGCTTCCCCCTTTGGGGACGATTGCCCAGTTCGGCCGATGCTGAAATGACGGACATGCTTTCCCGGGCGGCCGCGAGCGTCGGGTTAGAGTGGAACCATCCGCTCTCCCATGAACCCTCGCGGCTTGATGATTGGTTTCTGGGCTTGCGGCGCCACTCAAAGTGAATGCCCTAAGCTCCCGTCCAAGCCCTGTAGGCTCATGTCATCCCTGACGGCTAAAGCCCACAGCACTGCTGGAAAAGCCACCTCTGCCCTGCACACCATGGCTCTCCTGCAGGTCCACCAAGCCAAGGCACAGAAAGAACTGCATGAGGGTAGTTCCGCCCCAGATTTGATGCAGGAACTGTGCTTGGCGACCGACCTCGCTCTCCGAGCGACAAAGGTCACAGCGCGGTCTCTCGGGCGGACGATGGCCACACTAATGGTCCAGGAGTGCCACCTTTGGCTCAACCTGGTCGAGATGGGCGAGGCCGACAAGACATGGTTCCTTGCTGCCCCCATTTCCCAGGCGGGCTTATTCGGCAACACCATCAAGGACTTTGTCCAGCAGTTCTCGGCGGTGAAGCAGCACACGGAGGCAATCCGGCACATCCTTCCCCAGTGCGGCTCAAGATCCCGCACTCCATCTGCTCGTCGCCAAGGGCGTCCCCCTGCGGTGACTGCACCAGCTCCGCCGCAGCCCGCCCCCTCGGCCCGGCCCCGGTGTGGAGCCCACCACAGGAAGCAGACGCCACACATCTCGCAGCCGGCGCCGAAGAACCCACAGAGGTCCTCAAAGCGCCCCTGAGACGGGCGACCCAGGGACGAGGGAACCCACTCATGTGGAGCTGGTAAGAAGACCACTCCATCCCCCAGTGGAGGGCCGGGTGAAAAATCTTTTGTTGCCTTTTTGTTTGATTTCGCCGCATGCCCAAGTGGCTGCGGTACCCAACAGTTCAGCAAAAGAGCGGCTTCCTTCCTCCCTGGGTCACATACCGGTGTGTACGGTCATCACCACGACTACCGTCCACTGGCTTTCTCTTGCAGGATTGGCACTCCAGTGGTGGCCTTTCCGCCCCTGAGCGCCCAGCTGTGGCACACAGCTGCCCCCAGTGTGGCAGTCTCCACGGGTTACGAGGACAGGCCTCTTCCTCCCCCGTCCCAGGCTGTTCCGGGGGTGGTCACAAGGAGCCAGGTAAGTGCTTCATTGTCCCTAGACTCAGCACAGCCACGACATGGTGTGGCACCTCGCACTCCGCCTCGCCGCGAGGCCCCACCTGCCGGTACATCCGACGACGTTGTCCCCTTGGTCCCCCTCATGTGGAACTTGGACGCGTGGCTCGCGCTTTCCAATCCGTCGCGATGGCTGATCCGGACTGTCCGACGTGGCTACACGATTCAGTTCTCCAGGCGCCCGCCCAGGTTCAGCGGCATTCACTTCAACTTGGTCAAGGGCGAAAACGCTGCCACCCTGTGCGCGGAGATCGCTACCCTCCTACGGAAGGACGCGATAGAACCTGTCCCTCCAGCCGAGATGAAGAAAGGGTTTCGATCTCGATGACTGGCTAATCCTAGATCACTCTCAAGACATGTTGTGCACACACAGGAACCTGGTGCTCTCACACCTCAGCCGACCAGGGCTTCGGGTCAACTGGGAAAAGGGCAAGCTCCTCCCGGTTCAGAGCATCTCTTTTCTCAGATTGGAGTTGGACTCAGTCTTCTTGATGGTGCGTCTTATGAACGAGCGCACCCAGTCGGTGCTGGCCTGTTTGAAGGTGTTCAAACAGAAAACAGCGGTTCCACTGAAACTTTTTTAGAGGCTCCTGGGGCATATGGCGTCCTCGGCGGTGGCCACCCCGCTCAGGTTGATGCATAAAAGGCTGCTTCAGCACTGGCTCCAGGCTCGAGTCCCGAGATGGGCATGGCGCCACGGGACACATCACATGGCCATCACGCCGGTCTGTCCCCGTCTTTTCAGCCCTTGGACCGACCTCTCATTTCTATGAGCAGTTGTTCCTTTAGAACTGGTCTCCAGGCCCGTCGTGGTCATGACAGATGTCTCCAAAACGGGCTGGGGCACTGTTTGCAATGGGCATGCAGCTGCTGGCCTCTGGACGGGCCCGGGACTGCATTGGCACATCAACTGCCTCGAGTTGTTGACAATTCTGCTCGCCCTGCAGAGGTTCCGGCCGTTGATCCAGGGCAAGCATGTGTTAGTTCGGACAGACAACACGGCAATGGTAGCATATGTCAACCGCCAAGGTGGTCTGCGCTCTCGTTGTATATCACAACTCGCCCGCTGTCTCCTCCTCTGGAGTCAGCAGCACTTCAAGTCGCTGCACGCCCGTGGTGGTAGACACGATCACTCAGGCTAGGGCCCCCTCTACGAGGTGCCTGTATGCCTTTAAGTGGCGTCTGTTCGCTAAGTGGTGTTCTTCCCGACGCGAAGTCCCCCAGAAATGCGCAGTCGGATCAGTGCTTTCCTTCCTGCAGGAGAGGTTGGAAGGGAGGCTGTCCCCTTCCACCTTGAAGGTGTACATTGCCGCCATAGCAGCACACCATGACGCAGTCGATGGTAAGTCCTTAGGGAAGCACGACCTGATCATTAGGTTCCTAAGAGGCGCCATGAGGCTGAATCCCTCCAGACCGCGCATCGTTCCCTCATGGGACCTCTCTGTAGTTCTTCAGGGTCTACAGAGAGCCTCCTTTGAGCCTTTGCAGTCAGCCGAGCATAAGGCACTCTCCTTGAAGACTGCCCTCCTAACTGCGCTCACTTCCATCAAGAGGATAGGTGACCTGCAAGCATTCTCTGTCAGCGAAATGTGCCTGGAGTTCGGTCCAGGTTACTCTCACGTGATCCTGAGACCCCGACCGGGCTATGTGCCCAAGGTTCCCACCACCCCTTTTAGGGACCAGGTGGTGAACCTGCAAGCACTGCCCCAGGAGGAGCCTGTCATTGCTGTGTCCGGTGCACGCATTATGCATCTATTTGGATCGCACACAGAGATTTAGAATCTCTGAGCAGCTCTTTGTCTGCTTTGGTGCACAGCGGAAAGAAAGCACTGTCTCCAAGCAGAGGATCGCCCACTGGCTCATTGACGCCATAACTATGGCATATCTCGCCCAGGACATGCCGCCCCCGGTAGGGCTACGAGCCCATTCTACCAGAGGTGTAGCAACTTCCCGGGCCCTGGCCAGAGGTGCCTCTCTAACAGCCATTTGCAGAGCAGCGGGCTGGGCAACACCCAACACCTTTGCAAGGTTCTACAACCTCCGGGTGGAACCGGTTTCATCCCAGGTAGTGGCACACAACACAAGCGGATAAGCCTGGGATAGCTGGCCGGGTGTATTGCTTGCACATAGCGCCTTCCACCTCCCTTGAAGCTGAAGACATGCGCCATTAATTCTCAGTAGTGTTCACAAACTTTGTTCCCTGGTTGACTTCCTCCGAGCCCTGTGGCAGTCGAGTTTTCTGAGAGACTCGCTGCCGGTCCAGTACACGTGCTAACTAAGAGTCCTGTTCTGGGGTAGGTGCTCTGCATGTGCCGGTTCCTTGTAAGGCTAAACCCATGCGATATATATCTTCCGCTAGTTCGTTTCCCTGTTGGCATACTGCGTCTTCCTTGGGCAGAGCTCCTCTGCCCCAGTCTCCATGTTTGTAGTAACTCCTCCCCCGTTGGGTAGGATCTACCTTGAAGACTTTCCACATGGTTGGAAAGACCATGTGACGTATTCTTCCACTTAAATACCCCCCCCTCTCTTTGGGTGAGGTGTGGTCTCCACGGTGTCTTCCCCTTGGGAGGGACACACCCCGACTAGACCTGGCGGCCCAGTCGGATAATCCCCCTTCTTTTTTAGGGAATGGAAAAAGAGAAGAGGAAAAGAGGCCACGACTGGGTTAAGCCTGTCTCTATCTTTTGGGCAGTCGACATGTCCCCAAAGGTCCGTTCGACACTCATAACTATGTTGGGGGAGGTTACGTGTCGACCTGGTGTGCTGGCTATAAGGCACACAGTAGTCTGCCCACCACACACCGCCAGTTCACGTAACACAGTTCAGCCAATTGTGGTGTTCGTATAGGGACCCCTAGTGTCACTACATCGACACAACGTCGAGTGAGTGACAGATAGGGAACATCATGGTTACTTGTGTAACCTCCGTTCCCTGATGGAGGGAATGAGACATTGTGTCCCTCCTGCCACAATGCTGAACTACCCGCTGAAATGGCCGGACCTTGTCTAGACTTCTCAGCATAAAACCTGAATGAGTGGTTGCATACCAACTCCTTTTATACCTGTATGTCCGGGGGAGTGGCATGCAAATACCACTTGCCGATTTTCATTGGCCTTTTATCAAAGACCAGAGGTGTCTTGGGCTCCCAAGTGTGACCCCTAGTGTCACTACATCGACACAACGTCTCATTCCCTCCATCAGGGAATGGAGGTTACACAAGTAACCATGACATTATAGTTCTCTTAAGAAATTCATGATTAAAATGTTCACTTTTTGAGCGGGAAACTCACAAACCTTAGAACAATAGGTCTTAAATTCATTATCTAGAGGGGAGGACAGAAATGACTATGTGACCTACCAAAAGACACTTTTGATTGGCTCAAGACACCTTAGGGGTGCAGCCAACCTTAACTCAACAAAACCTCCCCACATAGGATGAATGCAATCTGTTCTTCATTCTTCTTCTTGCACACACGTAACAGGGAGTCATGAGTCTCCCTTGCGGGAGGCCTCACTTACGGGGCTCCGCCTGGTCATTCCATCACCCATCCGGCATCCACGATCTTCAACAGAATTCCAAACATTTGTAAGGCTGGCACCAGGATGTCTGCGCCCAAAAGGCACCATTTCCAATAAAAGTCAAAGAACTCTTCGAGAATCAGCATCATAGAACTCTCTCACAAAAGCTGAAATCTACACCTGAATATCACCACGTGTGATAAATTGCAAATCGCCTTTGCATTTTTTTACAAAGCTGAAATTGTCACCTGAATATCACCACAGTGTGATATTCTCTTTCTCCCCCTTCTCCCCTTCAACAGCTTAGGACCAATACAAAGACACAAGATTTATATGTAAAAAATATAACAAATACCATGAAAACATAGAATGCCACTGTATGTGTTTGATATTATTTAAGAGGTCTCTGTGCGACTGGTATAATGGTCTCTTTCCCATGTCGGTAAAACTAATGGTGACAAAGCTATAAGGTCTTTGCCAAATACTGCATTATTCTGGAAGTCTATCCCCCTCCTTGACCTACAATTTAAATGATCTCCTGTATGTTAATAAGGTTAAATCCCAGGAAGTCAAGAACCCATTCACCCCAAAATTCTCATTGTTCAAAGGATAATACCATTTGGTACACAATGTTTTCTGTCTGGATATTTAAGGAAGGTTGGCCAAGAGCTCGGGAAGTCTGTAGTCAGATATACAATACAGTTGCTGTGTATAGTTTTCTCTACCAGGAATCTGTATTCAGATCTCCCACACTGTCACTGTGTTATTTTTATTGGCAGGTATGTTCCTCTGACTTATATCTTATTTTTAGGAATGTTTTTTTATTCTGATCATATGTGAAATTGGGTTTGATTGAATTCTTGTAACAATGTTATATATCCTAACTGGCAAATAAATTGTTATTATTAGATTTATTCCGAAATCATTTGTGACCGGTAGATTGTGTTAAGATACTGTTTGTTACTGCATGTATGAGACCAGGATAAGACCATTACTGAAGCTTAATGATAGGAGAATCCATGTAACACTTCAGTCACTGCTTATCGTCCATCATAGCAAGTTGTGTGTATGTGTCTAAGTGATGGTATCATCTGATTATGAGAGAAGCCAAATCAGATGATATTTAGATTACTCTGCAAACTCTGACTATGAACTGAAATCTTGTGATGTGAGATCCACGTAATTGAAATAACGGCCGGCGTGAGACTCTAAGTGACATTCAAGTATTGATCGATAGGACAAATGAAAATTAAGATGATTCAGAGTAATCAATAACTTAAAAAGATTCAATTAAAAGAATTATCAGAAATCAATTAGAGCTTAAATCTAAATTAGAGGTTCAACTAAAATTGGAGTCAGATTAATATAAAATTGGAGTCAGATAAAATTAATAACGGAGTCAGTTGATAAAGTGCAAAATAATAAGTGTTTTTGGTTCAGCGCTCAGAAAAGACAGAACAACGCAGAAACCTTCAGTGGCCATTCTACTGGAATCCAACATCGGACCAATAGTTTTGGCAATACCCCTTACACACTGATGCAACAAAGGCTTTCTTCTGACCCAGCCAAAGAACCAAAGCAGCACAACGCAATGCAACGTATGCAAGTACAAACTTCCAAACATTCACTGAAAGTGCTGGTGTTTTATAAATAATGTCTTAGCTGATTGCAAATCGAGGCATACTAAATTAAGTAATGTTGGTTTTCAAGGCATGGTCTGTAGACTCCTGAAAGTTCATTTTCTGTTACAGATTATTTCCAATTCATCTTCTGTCAAAGCTCACTTACCAACCCATTTTTATGTGTGTGTGTGTGTTAGTTTAGTTGTATGTTGTAGATTTGTTAATAAAGTCTTGTTTTTATTCAAAGATGATTTGACTGTGTATTTGGTCAAATCATATCTGTCCCTAGAAATCTGTCAATCCTAAAAAGCTGCATTGCTCATAAACAGTATTTCAGTCTGTTTGTGATATTATTTTCAATGGCCATGAAAGAAGTATTACAGTGCATCCGGAAAGTATTCACAGCGCTTCACTTTTTCCACATTTTGTTATGTTACAGCCTTAATCCAAAATGGATTAAATTCATTATTTTCCTCAAAATTCTACAAACAATACCCCATAATGACAATGTGAAAGAAGTTTGTTTGAAATCTTTGCAAATTTATTAAAAAGAAAAAACGAAAAAAAAAGAAAAAAAAAATCACATGTACATAAGTATTCACAGCCTTTGATCAATACTTTGTTGAAGCACCTTTGGCACCAATTACAGCCTCAAGTCTTTTTGAGTATGATGCTGCAAGCTTGGCACACCTATTTTTGGGCAGTTTCTCCCATTCTTCTTTGCAGGACCTCTCAAGCTCCATCAGGTTGGATGGGGAGCATCGGTGCACAGCCATTTTCAGATCTCTCCAGAGATGTTCAATCGGGTTCAAGTCTGGGCTCTGGCTGGGCCACTCAAGGACATTCACAGAGTTGTCCCAGAGCCACTCCTTTGTTATCTTGACTGTGTGCTTAGGGTCGTTGTCCTGTTGGAAGATGAACCTTCGCCCCAGTCTGAGGTCCAGAGCACTCTGGAGCAGGTTTTCATCAAGGATGTCTCTGTACATTGCTGCATTCATCTTTCCCTCGATCCTGACTAGTTTCCCAGTTCCTGCCGCTGAAAAACATCCCCACAGCATGATGCTGCCACCACAATGCTTCACTGTAGGGATGGTATTGGCCAGGTGATGAGCGGTGCCTGGTTTCCTCCAGACATGATGCTTGCCATTCAGGCCAAAGAGTTCAATATTTGTTTCTCATGGTCTGAGAGTCCTTCAGGTGCCTTTTGGCAAACTCCAGGCGGGCTGTCATGTGCCTTTTACTGAGGAGTGGCTTCCGTCTGGCCACTCTACCATACAGGCCTGATTGGTGGAGTACTGCAGAGATGGTTGTTCTTCTGGAAGGTTCTCCTCTTTCCACAGAGAAATGCTGGAGCTCTGTCAGAGTGAACATCAGGTTCTTGGTCACCTCCCTGACTAAGGCCCTTCTCCCCTGATCGCTCAGTTTGGCTGGGTGGCCAGCTCTAGGAAGAGTCCTGGTGGTTCCAAACTTCTTCCATTTACGGATGATGGAGGCCACTGTGCTCACTGGGACCTTCAGTGCTGCAGAAATTTTTCTGTACCCTTCCCCAGATCTGTGCCTCAACACAATCCTGTCTCGGAGGTCTACAGACAATTCCTTGGACTTCATGGCTTGGTTTGTGCTCTGACATGCACTGTTAACTGTGGGACCTTATATAGACAGGTGTGTGCCTTTCCAAATCATGTCCAATCAACTGAATTTACCACAGGTGGACTCCAATCAAGTTGTAGAAACATCTCAAGGATGATCAGTGGAAACAGGATGCACCTGAGCTCAATTTTGAGTGTCATGGCAAAGGCTGTGAATACTTATGTACATGTGATTTTGTTTTCGTTTTTTATTTTTAATAAATTTGCAAAGATTTCAAACAAACTTCTTTCACATTGTCATTATGGGGTATTGTTTGTAGAATTTTGAGGAAAATAATGAATTTAATCAATTTTGGAATAAGGCTGAAACATAACAAAATGTGGAAAAAGTGAAGCGTTGTGAATACTTTCCGGATGCACTGTACTGTAAGAATTAATCTAACGTGCCGATCAACTCATTGGTGGCCGAAGACTTTGATCTGACGTAAACATTGTGTCTTTTAATATTCCCCAAATACATTAGATAGCATAACAAGCAAATTATACTGGAAAAATAATAAACCTAGAATTAAACTTCATACACTACAAAAGACCAAGGAGGACTATCAGCACCAAATTTTCAGTATTACTATTTAGCAGCTCAACTTCAATATTTTGCAGATGGACTAAGAATGAACACTTTCACACCCATGGCTACAATTGGAATAAACTGTATGCAAGGAAATCCCAATATCAGACCTATCCCACCTTAGTAACACAATCAAACAGCACAACTTATTCCAAAACACTGTTATACAGACAACCTTGACAGCATGGTGGAAAATTATCACCACACGCCTACTTACCACTAAGGTATGATCAAGATTTTTCAATAATAAAAAAAAAATCTCCACTTGTTAAAAAACATTGGATAGAAAAAGGTTTCACACATATACATCACCACTACATAGACAATAACTTCACAACATTTTCAGAACTGTCAAAGAAATATAATATTTTAAAAATCAGTACTTCTACTACTTAAAAAATAAAAATTCAAAAATTGGAAATGTACAATTAAAACCATCTCCACTTATTAAAAAAAAAAAAAAAAAAAAAATCAGTAACTCCCCAAAATTACTATCTACAGTTGAAGTCAGAAGTTTAAATACACCTTAGCCAATTACATTTAAACTCAGTTTTTCACAATTCCTGACATTTAATTGTATAAAACATTCCCTGTCTTAGGTCAGTTAGGATCACTACTTTATCTTAAGAATGTGAAATGTCAGGGGGTAGGGGTAGCTCAGCAAGTAAAGACGCTAACTACCACACCTGGAGTCGCAAGTTTGAATCCAGAGCATGCTGAGTGACTCCAGTCAGGCTTCCTAAGCAACCAATTGGCCCGGTTGCTAGGGTGGGTAGAGTCACATTGGGTTAACCTCCTCGTGGTCGCTATAATGTGTGGTTCTCGCTCTCGGTGGGGCATGTGGTGAGTTGTGCGTGGATGCCGTGGTGAATAGTGTGGGCCTTCACACATGCTATGTCTCCGTGGTAACGTGGTCAACAAGCCACATGATAAGATGCACGGATTGATGTCTCAGATGCGGAGGCAACTGAGATTCGTCCTCCACCACCCAGATTGAGGTGAGTCACTACGCCACCACGAGGATTTAGAGCGCATTGAGAATTGGGCATTCCAAATTGGGAAGAATAGGGGAGAAAAAAAATAAAGTGAAATGTCAGAATAATAGTAGAGATAATTATATATTTCAGCTTTTATTTCTTTCATCACATTCCCAGTGGGTCATAAGTTTACATACAATTTGTTAGTATTTGGTAGCATTCCCTTTAAATTGTTTAATTTGGGTCAAACTTTTTGGATAGCCTTCCACTCACTATAAATTGCTGGAATTTTGGCCCATTCCTCCAGACAGAACTGGTGTAACTGAATCAAGTTTGTTGGCCTCCTTGTTCGCACACGCTTTTTCAGTTCTGCCCACAAATTTTCTATCAGATTGAGGTCAAGGCTTTGTGATGGGCACTCCAATACCTTGACTTTGTTGTCCTTAAGCCATTTTGCCACAACTTTGGAGGTATGCTTGGAGTCATTGTCCATTTGGAAGACCCATCTGCGACCAAGCTTTAACTTCCTGGTTGATGTCTTTAGATGTGGCTTCAATATATCCACATAATTTTCCTTCCTCATGATGCCATCTATTTTGTGAAATGCACCAGTCCCTCCTGCAGCAAAGCACCCCCACAACATGATGCTGCCACCCCCACACTTCACTGTTGGGATAGTGTTCTTTGGCTTGCAAGCCTCACCCTTTTTCCTCAAAACATAACGATGGTCCTTATGGCCAAAAAGTTCAATTTTTGTCTCATCAGACCAGAGGAAATTTCTCCAAAAAGTAAGATCTTTGTCCCCATGTGCACTTGCAAACTGCAGTCTGGCATTTTTAAGGCGGTTTTGGAGCATTGGCTTCTTCCTTGCTGAGCAGCCTTTCTAGTTATATCGATATAGGACTCATTTTAATGTGGATATAGATACATATCTATGTGTTGATTTGCACTTTTCACACCAAACTACGTTCATCTCTAGGAGACAGAATGCATCTCCTTCCTGAGCGGTATGATGGCTGCGTGGTCCTATGGTGTTTATACTTGAGTATTATTGTTTGTACAGATGAACGTGGAACCTGAAGGCATTTTGGAAATTGGAGGTCCACACATTTTTTTTTTCTGAGGTCTTAGCTGATTTCTTTTTATTTCCCCATGATGTCAAGCAAAGAGGCACTGAGTCTGAAGGTAGGCCTTAAATTACATCCACAGGTACACCTCCAGTTGACTCCAATTAGCCAATTAGCCTATCAGAAGCTAATTGGCTAATTGCCTAAAGGCTAGACATCATTTTCTGGAATTTTCCAAGCTGCTAAAAGGCACAGTTAACTTAGTGAATCAATAAAATTCTGACCCACTGGAATTGTGATATAGTCAATTAAAAGAGAAACTATCTGTCTGTAAACAATTGTCGGACAAATTTGTTGTTTCATGCACAATGTAGATGTCCTAAACGACATGCCAAAACTATAGTTTGCTAATATGAAATCTGTGGAGTGGTTAAAAATTAGTTCCCTGTCTGTCACTCACTTGACGTTGTGTCAATGTAGTGACACTAGGGGTTCGATCTTGAGAGCCCCAATCACCTTTGCTTAAAATAGGAAAGGCCAATGAAAATTGGCGAGTGGAATTTGCATGCCATTCTCCACTCCGGATATACAGGTATAAAAGGAGATGGTGTGCATCACTCATTCAGATTTTTTCTTTGGAGCCGAATGCATGTGTGTGTGTGTGTGTTCGTCCTCTCACCTCTTGCTATGCTGCTGGATTTTTACGCCGCATATCAGCGGTCACCCTCGCATGGTTGAGTGCTGTGCTTCTCCTGGGCACTTCGGCACCCTGATTCTGCAGGTGCTAAAAGAGTACTGTATATTCAAGAAAGAGTATATTGTCCTTCTAAAAGAGCTTGCACAAATGCTTGGCATATTTTTAAAGATGTCCTTCTGCGTCTGTGCTACTGGATGTGGCCGTTATCACTCCCCTCCAGATACCCATGAAATCGGCCTCGAGTGTCTGGGGTGCCAGCACGCCGAGGCGGCTTTCATGGAAGGGTTGTGTTCTCATTGTGAGAACATGCCCATGAGAACGTTGCGGTCGCAGCTCACTTCCTCCTTCGTGAAGCAAGGAGCCACTGTGGCTGCTCTCTAACCTGGTCCGTCCTGGGCTGACGCTCAGCCAGCCGGGTCGGCAAGCACCGCGGGCGATCTGGATGTGGACATGGGAGCGTTTCCACCTGCTCAGCCCCCACGGACCTCCCATCCCCCAGCATGCTCGTTCTGTCTGGACGAGCTGTCGAGCGATGCAGGCGGTCTGCCTTAGGGCAGGTTTAATGTGTTGTTCACGGCTCACGATGAGGATGAGCTTTCGGTCGCTGCTTCGGAGGGTGGGCTTCTGCTGTCATAAGCAGACGAATCTTCTGAGCTCCCGCCCACGGGCGGTAGAGCACAGGATGAGGCGGATGCTGAGATGGCAGCCATGCTTGCCTGGGCGGCTGTGAACAACGGGCTGAAGTGGAACCCTCCACCCTGCCCTGAGTGTTCACGGCTGGATGATTGGTTTCTGGGCTTGGAGAACGACTCAAAGCTGTGCCCCGCCCTGGTGCCTTTCGGGCCGTAGGAAGGTTTCTTGTGGAGGGCCAAACTCTCTGTTCGGGGCGCAGAGTGGGGGCAGGTCTGCGTCTGCGATTAGCCTGTCGCTGGTAATGTTGAGAGACTCTAAGAAGGTTGTGTCAAGCCTTCTTCCAAGTCCAATGACAGCGTCGGATGAAGTGCAGTGCGGAGGGAACTCCATCTTCCACTTCTTGGTCTGGGAACAAAGGAGGAGCATAACCAAACTGGCATTCGAAGGGGGACATGCCTGTTGCCGAGGAGCGTAGAGTGTTGTGGGCGTACTCCGCCCACATAATGAATGACCAGGAGGAAGGATTATTGGCAGCCATGCACCTCAGGGTAGTCTCCAGATCCTGGTTTAACCTCTCCATTTGGCCATTGGACTCAGGATGGAAACCAGATGAAAGACTCATGGTTGCCTCCAAAAGTTGACAGAATACCCACCAGAATCAAGAGGAGAACTGAGGGCCTTGACAACAATGTCCTGAGGGATACCAAAAACATGGTTAATGATCAACTCCAGTCTCTTTAGCTGTGGGTAATTTGGGCAAGGGAATGAATCTGCCAGATTTAGAAGGTGGTGTTGCCTTGGGATGGTGGGAGTCCGGAAATCCATGGAGAGGTGTGACCAGGGTCTTCAAGGTATAGAGAGAGGATGAAGCAAACCCTGAGGAGAGCGATGAGAGACCTTCCCCTGGTTGCATATGGGACAGGCACTTACAAAGGTTTTGGTATCCTCCTTGATGGTCGGCCACCAAAACCGTTTCTGGAGGAATTCAAGTTTGCAAGAAGTGCCTGGATGGCAGGTCAGACGAGAGGAGTGACCCCACTGGAGAACCTGGGAGTGAACAGCTTTTGGGACAAACAAGCGGGGATCCATTTGAATATGGCCAGTCTTAATGATGAATCCCAGGAACTGTACTTGGGTCACATGGAATTCACACTTCTCGAGTTTGACATAAAGGTGATTATTGAGGAGCTGCCCAAGAACATTCCTGACATGCTCCACATGCTCATTGAGGGAATTTGAAAAAATGAGAATATCATCCAGTTAGACGAATACAAACTGATTGAGCATGTCCCTAAGGACATAATTTATCAGAGCCTGGAAAACTGCAGGAGCGTTGGTGAGGCCGAAGGGCATAACTAGGTACTCATAGTTCCCGGTGGGAATGTTAAAGGCGGTCTTCCACTCGTCCCCTTGTCTAATGCGCACAAGATGGTAAGCATTGCGCAAGTCGAGTTTGGTGAAAATGGAAGCTCCCTGCAGTAACTCAAAAGCTGTGGCCATGAGCGGCAAAGGGTAATGGTTCCAGATAGTGATCTTGTTGAGGCCTCAGTAATCTATGCAGGGTCGAAAGACCCCATCCTTTTTTACCCACAAAGCAAAAACCAGCGCCAGCAGGAGAAGTGGGCTGACGAATGATCCCTGCCACGGGGGCCTCCTCAATGTAACTGTCCATGGCTGCATGCTCGGGAGAAGACAAGGAGAAGATGCGGCCACTGGGAGGACAAGTACCTGGAAGCAGGTCAATCGCGCAGTCATAAGGGCGGTGTGGTGGTAATGAGATGGCCTTCTTTTTACTGAAGACTGCCCTGAGGTGGTGGTACTGAGTGGGGACTTGAGATAGGTCTAGGGATTCTTGAGACTTGAGAATAGGGTCAGGTGAACTTGGGATCAAACAGGTAACATGACAAGTGGGACCCCAATTGAGGATTGCGCCAGTGAACCAGTCAAGATGAGTGTTATGGTGAAGAAGCCAGGGGTGACCAGGAGGGTTACCTTCTCAGGACCCAGAGGTCTTCCATCCAGTGCAGTAACTGTCAAAGGGGTAGCGAGTGAGGCAGAGGGGATCTGGAGACTCCTAGCAAGAGATAAGTCCATAACGTTCCCGGATGCACCAGAATCCACCAAGGCCTTGAGTTTATGCTTATGATCTCCCCAAGCAAGGGTGATGGGGAGAAACAATCCTGAATTGGAAGGTGGGGTAATGTGAGTAAGTCCTGTTACAGTCCTTTCTTGCCTATACAGGACTGAGCGTTTCCCGAGAGCTGTGGGCAGGTAGAATGGAAATGTCCATGCAGTCCACAGTATAGGCAACACCGCTCTTTCATGTGGCGGTCGCATTCCGATGGGAAGATCCGAGTACCACCCAACTGCATAGGCTCTGGAAATCCTTGGGACGGTGGTAACTTCTCTGTGGGCACTGAACTAACATGAGGTGTGAGAACAAACTGGCGACTCAAGTTCCTCTCCCTCAGACGATTATCCAGCCAAATCGCCAGGTCAATGAGGGACTGTTCTGAAAACACACCATAAGAGACTCATTGTTCCAACCACTCCCTGCCGCAATGGTGCGAAATTTAATGGCATATTCTGCAGCACTGTGACTACCCTGCTGGAGGGACAGCAGTCGTTTAGATGTCCCTCGGCCGCTGATGGGATGATCGAAAACCCGTTTGAATTCCTCTTCAAATGCCAAGTAACTTGAGCAGAAAGGGCTGTGGGCCTTCCAAACAGCCATTGCCAAGGAGAGGGTCTTACCAGAGAGGTGGTCTTGGCCCTGTCTGAAGGGAAGGACGATGGCTGTAGCTCAAATGTAAGGCTGTGTGAGGAATCCACAACAAGCACTGGGGTCTCCTGAGAAGCGCTGAGGACCCAGAAGTGGAACAGGGGCAGCCGATCGAAAATCTGACAGACATAGGTCATGATATCAGACAGTAGTTGTGAATTCTTTACCATCAAGGCTCTTGTTGGACTAGCATTGCTTCATGACATTGGACTGAGGACTCATGCTGGGCATCTCTGGGTTCATGTCCGGCTTGGTGTTTCCATCAGGGCCGGGACTTGAACTCAGGTCTCCGGCGTGAGAGTCAAACTCTCAACCCTTGAGCCACTGGAGGATGGCAAACCCAATAGTAAGACGCACTTAGGAGAAGTTGAGATGCAGAAAATATTTTAATAAAAGTTCAGGCAAAAAAAAAAAAAAATCCACAGCTGGAGTAAAAAACAGCAAAAGTAATCCTCAAAAAACAAAACCAGTTTTGTTACCCAAAAAGGGCATTCCCCAAATGTATTCAAAAAATACCAAAAAAGTTAAAGCAAAAAACTCCAGAGGAGAATGTCCACGAGAAATAAAACAGTGAAGGGGATAATCCTAGGGCAGAGTTAATCAAATGTCACAGAGATTAAGAGAACACTTACTCAGGCAACTGGCTTCAGGACAACTAAACACCAAGCAAAGAAACTAGGAAACAGAGTAACTTATATACATGGGGCTGAATGAAACACATGTGAACTTAATTACACTGATTATAAGTAGAGAAACTGGGTATGAGAGCACCAGGAGGACCTCTAGAGGCCAAAACACAACACAAGCAAAACACTGACATTTATTGTTCTAATTGTTGATTGACAGCCCCTGGTCACCATCCACTTTCATTTTATGGAAGAAAGCAACTCAAACATTCTGTTAAAATTCTTTGGTCTTCCACATTCATACAGGTTTGGAGTAAGTGATGACAGAATTTTCATTTTATGTCAACCATTCCTTTAAATAAAATTATAAGGTAACCCAGAAATAATCCTACACCTGTATGTATTCTTTTTGTTTTTTTGTTTGTTTTTTTTGCAGTAATTTGCTGATCTCTATTTAAAACGAACAGTGCCACAATGAAAAAAAGCCTGTGCCCTGCTTAGAGTATGTGACAGAAAAATCTTTGATAGTACACTCAAATATTTCTTAAATTGTTATGTACAAATGAGAAATTAGACTACCTTCACACACTTCAGACATATACTAAAAAAAATGTATAGACATGCCCCCCTCTCTCCCTTTCTTTCTCTCTCTGGCTTTATTGCTTATCAAGAGTTTCAAGCTGCTGGTAGAATGTCCACAGAGAGCGTTAGGGCAGAAGTCGAGTAGGAAAAAGATGTCGGTTTCATTTGCTTAATTATATTTCCTTTACTGTGCTTTTCCCCTAATTTTCTCTCTCTGGGATATATTCAGGTATTTTTCTTTTTTTTTCACATACAGCACACCTGCACATTCACATACACCTTAGTGGCACTCAACCTCACTCTCAAAAATGTGAGATTAGAGATGTGCCAAAAATTCATCACCCAGAGGAAAAATGGGAGGTACTTTGTTGTAACACTATCTTTCACTTCCTGCTCTAATCTCATAATCCCATCAATAAGGATTCAACAGGTTAAATTGCAAGAGTTTCCATGTATGTATCCATGTGAGAATGTAATATTTCAGAGTTGTTCAATTAAACAGGGTTCATCTTTATGCTTACAGGAGATTAAAAAAGCTTTATATGCCATGATGAATAATTTACAGTCTCGAATGCAGTTTCTGGTCAGGTGGTATGGTATCCTGTACACAGGTTGAAATGACTACAGCACTGATCTTTTCACCGTATTCATAGCTTTCTCTCCCAATTTCACAAGCTATCATTACACAAACAACACTTTCCATCCTGACATAGATAGAGGGCTGAAGGTCATCTCCACATATTCAGCAACACTAATCTTCCACCATTCCACCCTGCAGGGGGTTAAACCACTTCACAACACAGCATGTGGGGAACCTCTATTACCGTGACCATGTTCTGCCTCTTTCCTCTAGTGTAGGCTCAGTACGTGCTGTATGTGCTAACGCTAGCTGTGTTTACTGACTGCTTCCTGCTTTATCACACGTAAAAAGGGATACTCCTTGGAAAGCCGTGGCCAGGGTTAAATCAGACGTTTCACTCTGCCACATACAAAACAAACACTGTTTGTTCTGACAGTGAGAGAACAAATGAGCAGAAGAAATTGTAGAGATTATAGACATGAGAGAAGCAATAGAGGGAGTGGATTCACAGGCTTCGATTAGATTTTTGCTCAGTTCAATGTGAATCAGAAACATGATCTGATTGTTCTATAAAGCTGTCATGATGGATTCCATTTAAAACATAGCAGTCGCTTTAATGACACACTTTGCCACATGAGAAGCGTTCCATATAGGCTGACACTGATATGACAGGACTGTGCAAATACAGTTGTGCAGGCTTAATCAACAATGGAGGCTCATCAAAAGCACTTGGGTATCATACATTGCCTGCAGGAATTAAAATGGGACACTTGCTTTAATCGTCCTTACTGTCACATTATCTCACAATGACAGGATTTAAGGTAATTGCTCACACCACACTGCCTATATTGAACACACCCAACCCATCTCACAAAGATGCATTTGTTATTTAGGTTTTCTTTCTTGCCTATCAGTGTCCTGGATATGGTTGTGTCACAGTGAGCAAGCTAGCCTAATTAACCAGGACTTGCTATATGCGTAAGATTTTGTCTAATAACTTAGAGTAACCAATAAGAAATTTCGGGTCTGAACTGCTGACCGATTGCGTCATCAACGTGAGTACAAGTGGCAGCTGTTCCCTGTCTGTCACTCACTCGACCTTGTGTTGACGTAGTGACACTAGGCGTTCCCTCTTGAGAGCCCCAATCACCTTTGCTTTATTCAGAAAAGGCCAATGAAAACTGGCGAGTGGAATTTGCACCACTTATTCAGACTTATTCTTTGGAGCCAAGCGCATGTATGTTCGTCCCGTCACCTTACCTTCTGCTTCTAGACTTTATGGTGCATATCAGCGGTCACCCTCGCACGATCGAGTGTTGTGCTTCCCCTGGGTGCTTTGGTGGCTGAGTCAACATGTGTTAAAAGAGTATATTCCAAAAGAATATATTTTCTTTAAAAGAGCTCGCACAAATGATTGGTGTATTTTTAAAGACGTCCTTTCACCTAAGTGCTACTGGGTGTGGCCGTTATCTCTCCCCACTGGATGGCCATGAGATCCGTCTCGAGTGTTTGAGTCGCCAGCACACCGAGGCAGCTTTCGTGGAGGGGTCATGTTCTCATTGCGAGAACATGCCCATGAGAACGTTGCGGTCACAAGAACTGCATACGTTCCTTCTTTGTGAGGCAGAGAGCCACCGCGGCTGCTTCCCAACCCGGTCTGTCCTGGGTTGAGACTCAGGCGGCTGCGTCGGTGAGCGCCGCGGGCGATCTGGATGTGGATATGGGAGTGTTCCCGCCGGCTCAGTCCCCACGGACCTCCCAGCCCCCAGCTCGCTCGTTCTGCCCGGTAGAGTTCACGAGCGAGGTAGGCGGTCCGCCTCAGGGTGGATTTAATATCTCGTTCGGAGCTCGCGACGAGGATGAGTTATCGTTTGCAGCATCGGAGGGTGGGCTTCTGCTTTCGGAAGTGGATGAATCTTCTGAGCTCCTGCTCTCGGGCGGTAGAGCTCAGGATGAGGTGGACGCAGAGCTGGCAGCCACGCTTGCCCGGGCGGCCTCGAACATCGGGCTTGAGTGGAACCCTCCGCCCTGCCCTGAGTGTTCGTGGCTAGATGATTGGTTTCTGGGCTTGAAGCGCGATTCGCGGCCATGCCCTTCTTCCCGGAAGGGCACGAGGAGCTCACGAAGTCATGGAAGGCACCTTTCTCTGCCCATACATGCTTCGCCGGCTCTTTCACCCTAACTACCCTCGACGGCAGAGCGGCTAAGGGATATTTCAAGCTTCCCAGGTAGAGCACGCTGTTGCTGTGTATTTATGCCCACAGGGCACAGCCACCTAGAGGAACCGACCAAGGCTCCCTTCCAAGGCATGTAATTTTTCTTCATCACTCATGGCGAACGTTTACAATGCCGTGGGTCAGACTGCCTCCGCCCTGCACGCCTTGGCCATCCTGCAGGTTCATCAGGCCAAGGCACTCAAAGGTCTGCAGGAGGGTAGGAACGACCCAGGGCTTATGCAAGAACTGCGTACCAAAACCGACCTCGCTCTACGGGCAATGAAAGTCACGGCGCGTGCCCTGGGTCAGACGATGTCAACCTTGTTGGTCCAAGAGCAGCACCTGTGGCTCAACCTTGTGGAGATGCATGACGCCAAGAAGGTCCGCTTTCTCGATGCACCCATCTCCCAGGGAGGGCTCTTTGGCGACACTGTAGAGGATTTCGCCCATCAGTTCTCGACAGTGAAGAAGCAGAGGGAGGCCATCAAACATATCCTGCTGCCGCACAACTCGGCTGCCTATAGGCCTCTGAAGTCCTGTGCCCCATCTGCCTCTCGCCAGGGCCGTCCTCCTGCGGTGCCGGCCCCAGCTCCCTCACCATCGGAGACCGTACGCCAGCCTTTGAGAATAAGATACACCTGCAGGAAGGCGGCACCGCCTACCCACCAGCCGGCTGCCAAGAACCCCGGACGGGCTTCAAAGTGGTCCTGAGATGGGTGACCCAGGGATGAGGTAACTCTGACTACTCTGACCCAGGTGTGTGCATGGGCCCCATTCCCGCCCCTGTGTCAGCACGAGGTGAGTATCCTCATAACATCGCCGGATGCTCTGGCACCTAAATTGTCAATAAAAGAGCAGTTTCCTCATTCACTGGGTCATTCTCCAATGCTCAGCCCCTCCGGCCCTCGCATTTGAGATGGCCAGGCGCTTAAAGTCTTTCCGGTCAGTGAGCGGGACATGAGTATCTCTCGTTCCCTTGTATTCCGTCGAAATTAAAGCCGGCAAACTGGTAAGTACCGTGGTTCTTGGGGCCGCTCATCCACCCCAGCCACCGGTCACCTTTGCGGACTCATTGAGCAGCACGCCTCCCCTGGACAATCCTCCCAGTGGGGTGTCTGCTCTGCCTTGCCGCGAACCCCCCACCCCGGGCATGATAAATCCAATCATCCCCCTGGTGCCGTTAGCGCTTTCCAGCCCATCGCGATGGCTCATCAGGACGATCTGGTTCAGTGGCGTCCTCTCCACCGCAGTGCAAGGCGAGGATGCCTCGGTCCTTCGGGCGGAGGTCGCCACCCTTCTTGGGAAGGGATCAATAGAACCCATCCCCTTAGCCGAGTCGCACAAGGGCTTTTACAGCCCTTATTTTATCATGCCCAAGAGAGGGGGGGTTGCACCCAATCCTGGATCTGCGTGCCTTGAACAAAGCCTGACATGACATCAGGATTGGTTCGCAGCCATCGACCTGAAGGACGCATACTTTCACGTATTGATCCTTCCTTGACACAGACCCTTTCTACAGTTTGCCTTCGAGGGACGAGCATTCCAGTACAAGGTCCTCCCTTTCGGTCTGGCCCTGGCCCCACTAAGGGGAGAAGGGCATTCACATTCTCAATTATCTCGACGACTGGCTGATCCTAGCTCACTCGCGAGATCTATTATGTGCCCACAGGGACCTTGTGCTTCGGCACCTCGACCGACTGGGGCTTCAGGTCAACTGGTAAAAGAGCAAGCTCTCCCCGGTATCTCTTTTCTTGGTATGGAGTTGGACTGATGGCATGCCTTACGAACAAGCATGCACAGTCGGTGCTGGCCTGCCTGAAAACCTTCAGGCAGAAGGTAGCGGTCCCGGTGAAACAATTTCAGATGCTCTTGGGGCATATGGCATCCCATGATTGTGGATGCCATTTCTCTGGCTTACCAATCACAAGAACTGCCGTGCCATTTGGGAGACCGGGCGCACCCCACCAGAGGTGTTGCATCCTCTGGGCACTGGCGAGGGGCACCTCTCTAGCAGACATATATAGAGCAGCGGGTTGGGCTACACCCAATACCTTTGTGAGGTTCTACAACCTGCACATAGAACTGGTTTCGACCCGAGTGTTATGGGGTAACAACAGGTAGGCCGGGTGGCCGGTCGGGTGTATCGCTTGCATTGCGCCTTTCCCCTTTTGAGGTGATAATGTGCGCTATCTTGTCCACAACAGTTCCCCGTAATTGGTGAACACTGGACACCTCTTTAATTCCTTAAGCACTATTCCGTGGCGAACTCGGCGGAGGAGTAACGCCGCCAGGCCCAGTACTCATGGTACGTGAAAAAAGCTCGGAGGATCATCAGAGACTCCAGCCACCCGAGCCATGGGCTGTTCTCACTGCTACCATCAGGCAGGCGGTATCGCAGCATCAGCACCCGCACCAGCCGACTTCATGACAGCTTCTTCCCCCAAGCAATCAGACTTTTGAACTTTTGATCTCTCACAATCAATATACATCAGCACTGCACTTTATTAATCTTATTATCTCACACTGGACTGTCATAATTATATCTCTCTTAACAACACACTGGCAGCTGACTATCAACCGACAGCCTGAATGTCAATACAGTACAATACAACCTACTGTACATTTTATATATACTATATATACTATTTTTTATTGTATAATGTGTATTCTATATTGTGTGTATTGTATAATCATCATATCCATACACAGAGAAAATAAGATCCGGCTACTGTAGCGCATGTGTAGGTGTAGCGTGAACCTGAAAGTTTGTTGTCACAACGAACGAGAAAAATTGACCATTCAAAACGGTAAACCTCCAGGGAATCACCAGTTGTAAAAACAAAGAAACCTCGAACAAAGCAGAGTCTACAAGCAAAAAGGGAAAGCGACAGAGTCCGTAATAAAACCCAATCAACATCGGCTAGGCTTTTCAGAGGACTTTTTCAGACAACTCCGAGATCTGAAAGGATTTAAAAGCGACCCAGAGATGGCTTATTTCTTACTCAGCAGGTAAGATATTTTTTTGATATGGTTTATGTATAGTTGTGTAACCACACACACACACACGTCTGTAGTAATTATACTATAATCGGTGCAGAACTTTCACTTGCTAGCACAAGTGCTTTCTTTATAACAGCAATAATTTATATAAATAAAGTTTAGTCCTAGACTTGCCAAGGACACGTGAGTCTTGAAATGATGTTGACCACTTATTTATTTCAAAACATCAATGTTTCCAATAAGTCAAAACAACAGCATAAGATATGGCACTTATCTGCTCAGATGACATGTTTTCGGATATCCATCTTTTCCTTTCTTTCATTATTTATTTGTCCATTCACTCTGATAAGATGTCCTGTATTCATGTGTACACTGGTGCCTCGAACCACATTCATCCACGCAGAGGAGCAGAGCCGAACCTCAAACAAAACAATGTTCTTCTGCAAGACTGTAATGTTGCTGGCAATGACAGGCAGACGAAGATTGTAATTAAGCAGAACCCATGTGCAGTTTATTTACATGGTGCAGTAAATCCTTAAACTGAAAACACAAGACGTGAAATGAAAACATAAACATAAACATAAACAGGAAAAATTTACCTTAACTATAAACTTGATTTGACTCTAGACTTGACTTGACTATAAAACAAAACATAAACATGAACTAGACTTGACTTGACTTGACATCCAAACAATGTACATTAACAATACTCGACAATGGACAATGGCAGACATGAGGGCTAAATACTTGGACATGGGAGAACACATGACAATGATAACCAATGAACACACAGAACTTTAAACAAGATAACAAGACTGCTAACAAGCTAATAAAACAATGAACCAATGGGGACAAGAAACAAGAACATGGGAAACACATGACAAGATCACATGACAATGAAACAGGAACAAACATGGTATGGAACTATTTTACCAAAATAAAAGACATGAACAAAAACATATAAAACCATGACATATCCCCCCCACTAGGGGTAGCTCCCGACACCCCAAAACAAAAACACAGAATTCAAGAGGGAGCTGGGGGGGGGGCCGTGGCGACTTGATGTGGTTACATGTTATGACATGATAATATGGTACAGCAGGATCCTGACTTGGCTGTGGTAGGCTTGGATGCTGACTCGTTGGCCGTGGCAGGTGTGAGCGCTGGACTGTGGAGCAGAGGCGAGCCTGGACCATGGAGCAAAGGTTTGCTTGTGACATGGCATGGAGCAGTCTGGGGCTCGGCTGACACATGGCATGGAGCAGACTGAGGTTCAGCTGTGACATGGCGTGAAGCAGACTGAGGCATTACTGTGACGGGCTCAGGTGTTGCTGTGACATGGCATGGAGCAGGCTGAGGCATTGCTGTAACATGGCATGAAGCAGGCTGAGGCGTTGCTGTGACATGGCATGCAGAAGGCTGAGGCGTGACTGACATGGCATGGAGCAGACTCAGGCGTGGCTGTGACATGGCATGGAGCAGGGCGACCATGATGTGGGACCCTGGCTCGGTGGCCATGACGTGGGACGCTGGCTCGGCGGCCATGACGTGGGATGCTGGCTCGGCGCCCATGACATGAGACGCTGGCTCGGCGGCCATGACGTGGGACGCTGGCTCGGCGGCCATGACGTGAGATGCTGGCTCGGCGGCCATGACGTGAGATGCTGGCTCGGCGCCCATGACGTGAGACGCTGGTTCGGCGGCCATGACGTGGGACGCTGGCTCAGGGGCATGATGTGGGACGCTGGCTCGGCGCCCATGACGTGAGACGCTGGCTCGGCGGCCATGATGTGGGACGCTGGCTCGGTGGCATGATGTGGGACGCTGGCTCGGCGCCCATGATGTGAGACTCTGGCTCGGCGGCCATGACGTGGGATGCTGACTCGGTGGCCATGACGTGGGATGCTGGCTCGGCGCCCATGACGTGAGACGCTGGCTCGGCGGCCATGACGTGGGATGCTGGCTCGGCACCCATGACGTGAGACGCTAGCTCGGCAGCCATGACGTGGGACGCTGGCTTGGGGGCATGATGTGGGACGCTGGCTCGGCGCCCATGACGTGAGATGCTGGCTCGGCGGCCATGACGTGGGACGCTGGCTCGGTGGCATGATGTGGGATGCTGGCTCGGCGCCCATGATGTGAGATGCTGGCTCGGCGGCCATGACATGGAACTCTGGCTCGGCGGCAATGATGTGGGACTCTGGCATGGCGTCCACCTCCCCCACAGTGAACGATGAACCACATATCAATTGGGCAAGGTCGATAAATTGAGTCAGGCCGTAGGTACTCCGGCCATCTGGTATCAAGGAGGAGATTGGCTCATTCAGCCCAAAGCGAAAACAGCCCTTGAGGGCGATCTCATTAAAATCAACCCTGCTGGCCAGAGCACAAAAGTCCTCATCATATTCCTCAATGAAAAGGACTTCCTGACCTAGACGAAGTAACTGAACCACTGGGTTCATCTTGGTGGGTCGAGTATTCTGTAAAGTTGCTGGCAATGACAGGCAGACGAAGACGGTAATTAAGCAGAACCCATGTGCAGTTTATTTACATGGTGCAGTAATTCCATAAACTGGAAACCCAAGATGTGAAATTAAAACATAAACATGAACAGGAAACATGAACCTTAACTATAAACTTGACTTGACTTGACTTGACTATAAAACAAAACATAAACATAAACATGAACTAGACTTGACTTGACTTCCAAACAATGTACATTAACAATACTCGACAATGGACAATGGCAAACATGAGGGCTAAATACCTGGACTTGGGAGAACACATGACAATGATAACCACTGCTAATGAATCAATGAACCAATGGGGACAAGACACAAGAACATGGGAAACACATGACAAGATCATATGACAATGAAACAAGAACAAACATGGCATGGAACTATTTCACCAAAATAAAAGACATGAACAAAAACACATAAACCATGACAAAGATGCATGCAGTTTATTTTTTTAACCGCTAGAGGGCCAAAAGTTACATAGTGTAGCTTTAACATGAACTAACAATGAACTACCTTTACAGCAATTAATCCTGGTTAACCCTAATATTCCTCAAACTTGCTCCTATGATTAGTGTAAAAAAAAAAAAAAAAAACAAAAAAAAAAATATATATATATATATATATATATATATATATATATATATATATATATATATATATATATATATATATATATATTATTGCTTAATTATCAAAATTTTATAGGGACAGTAGTGATCCGAGATATGTGATAGTGTCGCTTTTTTGCGCTTCCATAACTCAAATCAATCAAATCACTTTATTGTCACACAGCAGTCGGGTGCAGTTCCGATCAACATAGCAGTCGTGACAATGATGAGACATATACCAATTTACAATAACATCAAATTAACACAGCACAATTTAAACATCTGATATACACATAATTACACTCAACAATATACAAATAATAACATACACTGTACAGTATACAATGTGCACTATATAGATACACATTATTCAATAAAAATAAAAAATAAAAATATATATATATATAAAAAAAAGTATATATATAGTAGTAAATATAGAATGTACAGTATTGTACTGTATTGACATTCAGGCTTTCGGTTGATAGTCAGTTGTTAAGAGAGAATATAATATAATAATAATATAATTTATGACAGTCCGGTGTGAGATATAACAGTAAGGGTAATAAAGTAAGGGTAATAAAGTGCAGTGCTGATTATTTTGATTGTGGGAGATCAAGAGTTCAGAAGTCTGATTGCTTGGGGGAAGAAGCTGTCATGGAGTCGGCTGGTGCAGGTCCTGATGCTGTGATACCGCCTGCCTGATGGTAGCAGTGAGAACAGCCCATGGCTCGGGTGGCTGGAGTCTTTGATGATCCTCCGAGCTTTTTTCACACACCGCCTTGTATATATTTCCTGGAGGGAGGGAAGCTCACCTCCGATGATGTGTCTGGCAGTTCGCACCACCCTTTGCAGTGCTTTGCGGTTGTGGGCGGTGCTATTGCCGTACCAGGCGGAGATGCAGCCAGTCAGGATGCTCTCTACAGTGCAGGTGTAGAACCGTGTGAGGATGTGGCGGTTCATTCCAAACTTCCTCAGCCGTCTCAGGAAGAAGAGGCGCTGATGAGCCTTCTTCACAACGACTTCAGTGTGGATGGACACCCAGGAACTTGAAGCTGCTGACTCTCTCCACTGGTGCTCCATTGATGGTGATGGGACTGTGTTCTCTGTCTTTTCTTCTGAAGTCCACCACAAGCTCCTTTGTCTTACTGACGTTGAGGGAGAGTTTGTGCTCCTGACACCAGTGTGTCAGCGTGTGCACCTCCTCTCTGTAGGCTGTTTCATCATTGTCAGTGATCAGACCTACCACCGTCGTGTCATCAGCAAACTTAATGATGGCATTGGAGCTGTGTGTTGCCACACAGTCATGTGTGTACAAGGAATACAGTAGTGGGCTGAGAACACAGCCCTGCGGGGCTCCAGTGTTGAGGGTCAGTGATGAGGAGATGTTGCTGCCTATTCTAACCACCTGGCGTCTGCTTGACTGGAAGTCCAGGATCCAGCTGCACAGCGAGCTGTTTAAGCCCAGAGCCCGGAGTTTCTCATCTAGCTTGGAGGGCACTATGGTGTTGAATGCTGAGCTGTAGTCTACAAACAGCATTCTCACATAAGTGTTCTTTTTTTCCAGGTGGGAGAGAGCATTGTAGATGCAATGGCATCATCAGTGGAGCGGTTGTTGCGGTAAGCAAACTGCAACGGGTCAAGAGAGAGAGGCAGCACAGAGCAGATGTAATCTCTGATTAGTCTCTCAAAGCATTTGCTGATGATGGGGGTCAGAGCAACAGGACGCCAGTCATTTAAGCAAATTATTTTTGATTGCTTTGGAACAGGCACAATGGTGGATGTTTTAAAGCATGTGGGGACTACAGACAAAGAGAGGGAAAGGTTGAAAATGTCCGTAAAAACACCAGCCAGCTGGTTCGCGCACGCTCTGATGACGCGGCCCGGAATGCCGTCTGGGCCCGCGGCTTTGCGGATATTCACCCGTCGGAAGGATCAGGTTACATCCGCTACAGAGATGGAGGGTGAACTAACCTCTGTAGCTTCGGCCGCGAGAGCTCTCTCCGCAAGGGCGGTGTTATTTTCCTCAAAACGAGCATAAAAAGTATTTAGCTCATCCGGGAGAGAGGCAGCGGTGTTCATGGTGGAGTTTTTATTCCCTTTAAAGTCCGTGATGATGTTAATTCCCTGCCACATGCTTCTAGAGTTGGTGGTTTTAAACTGTCCTTCAATCTTGCTCTTGTACTGATGTTTTGCGGTTCTGATAGTTTTTCGGAGGGCATAACTGGCTTGTTTATGCTCCTCCGCATTCCCGGAATTAAAAGTGGAGGTCTGCACATTAAGTGCCGCACGAACATACCCATGGTTTCTGATTCGGATAGATCTGTATTGTTCTGGTCGGAACCACGTCCTCTACACACTTTCTGATGAAACACATTACGCTATCAGCATAAAGCTCGTTATTAAAAATAATAACTAATATTATTATGATTATTTCATATCTATGTAAGTTTACTGTCACAGGGATATCTATTTCTTTGTTTATTACAAAAATTAGTGCTTTCACACTACCACTTCTGGTGCACACCCAGTTTCATTTGACATCAAATTTGGTTCATTTGGATGATGTGAATGCTGAACTTGGGTGCGCATCTGCGAACCGCACCAGAGTCCGCTTTTAAAGGTGGTCTGGGGTTCGGTTCATGTAAACTCCTATGCGTTTGCTGCTGATATGAACGTAATCATAAATTTTGGTAGTAAATCCAGAGACAAACTTCAATACTTTACTTAACACAGTGAAGTTGACGTTTTTTAGAGTTGTTACCTAGCTACAGTGGTAAACAGCTGTTGCATGTACTCACGTTGATGATGCAATTGGACTGTGGTTCGGACCCAAATAATATGATGTGAACAGAGACCAGCAGAGGTAGGGGGTGGGGGAGGAAAATAACATGGGTTTGGACCAAGCAATCGAACCAAGTGTGAAAGCACCCTCATTCACACATGAAGCCCTGCCCACTGATAGATACGCACATCCCATGCACATGGATATTAACAAATCGCGATATACATGCAGTAGCAAAATCTCTATCAATTGACACTTTATATTGTCACCACAATATACATTGTCATGTAGCCTAGCCATACTGTCAATAATATTACATATACAAATTATTTTTCAAATTTTGATAGTGTCTCTGTGCAGTTGATTGCTATTCAGAAAACACATTCATTTGTATTCAAAACTATTTTTGAAAATTATAATATGTCTCTTTGACGAATGTGATCAGTTTAGGGCCTCATTTACAGGGCCCCTAAGGGGCAAGTCATTCAAACCTCTATGTTCTGTTTTGTTTTTGTTTTTTTAAATGCCTCTCAAATCATCTTTGACTAACTGTGCTCTAGGCATTTATTTTAACTTGGGAAATCTAGACATCTGAGTAAGTGGTTCTGTTTCAGGAATGAATCGATTCAATTAATCAAAAATGCAAAAAACTAAAAAAATGCAATTTGAAAACAATGCCCTCCAACATAAATACTATACATATCATTGTCAGTTTTATGATTCAGATCTCTCATGTTGTTTTGAGTCATTGTTTACGAGCATGTTCTTAGGTCCAAATGGGTTGCATGATTGTTGTTTGTTAACACAAAATTATAATACAGGCTAATACAGATGGTTGCTGAAAATTGGTTGTGGTATACATTATGCAGCACTCTGGATTTTCTGAATTCAAACTTCGATTGGTGCCAGTGACTGAAAACAAACTAAAGCAAATTCAGAATGGTACCATTATTGGTGCCTCTTTCCATGAATAGCATGTAACATTGGACCTTAAGTTATTTCTTTTTTTTTTCTTTCAACAAATGAAAGTAAAGGAGGAGCTTAACCATCAGCAGGAGGTCAAACTTAATATTGTATTAGCTAGCTGTTTTGTTTTCTATTAATTTTATATGAGGTTGCCATGTTAAAGTACATGTCTAAGTACAGTTTAAAACCCCAATTTGTGAGATTTTGTCATTTGATTACATCAATCAGGCTGAGTTTGGGACCAAATGCTGGTTTTGTAGTTACAAATAAACTTATTAATACTAATTAATGCCTCCTAATGCTTAAAACAACAAAAAAAAAAAAAAAAAAAAACAGACAGACAACAATGTGGAAAGTGCCTGGTAGCAGGGCTGCTGACACTCTGGTGTGTTATACAAAGTGATAAAACTCTTCTTATACTCTACAATGTGTTCATATTAAATCAGGTTTCTCGCTGCACACAGCCCATCCTTCTGGATAATCTCGTTACATTCACTTTTCCAGAGGGCCAAATTTTGCTTGCTTGAATGTAAGTGAAGCATCACTTCCACATCAATTTAATTTAGAGTCGACTCTACAGGCTCAAACTGTTATAACCCTCAAGGCTTGTCTGTTCAAGCAAGCCAGTCATATCCCAAGTTACACCTAAATGCTTAACACTGTCAAACTCCTGCGTAGAAGGATGTATATATCTGAAATCCCTCAAGTCATAACAAATTTTCATTACAAGCCAGATATTGCACTACAATAAATGAAATAAAAGAAATGACATAATTGAAAATGCAATAATGACTCAGGCTTCCATTGTTGCTGGTCTGATTGAGGGTTTAATACCAGCAGAGTTAGATCTGAATCACCCTGAACCTAATTTCATTTTGGCCAGGCAAGATAGCATATGTTGCACTTACACATAATTAAATAACTGTACACCACAGGAAGTCATCTTTTTTTTTTTTTTTTTTTTTTTCAGTTGTTTTTAGGTTATAGCTTGGGTTTTTTGCCATTCATTCACACTCTGTAGCATGTGGCAATGACATCATGCACTCTGCAGGTTTTCTATTGATTATATTGCAGAATTTGCTGGTGAAAAGGGTGAAAACCTTCTAAAGCCTATTGTGGGAGACATTTGATTCTATTACAATGAGCGATCATGAAACAATTTGCCAATTAAGGCACCTTGCCACAAACTCTTTATGGAGCTGTCTTTATAGCTCGAAAGTGGCGTTCATTTCAAGAGTGTTTTTAAGAATCAGTGCTATTATTTTTCCCCTTTTAGGACCATTTTTACAGTCATACTGGGGTGATGCAGTTTGCATAGTGGTCTCACTTAAAAACTTTTACAATGACTGCTTAACAGTATTGTGTTAATAAGAAAATAGTTTAGGTTAGGGTTAGTTAAATGCCCATGAGGCATTTTAATTGTGAACGTGTCTATACTTTGCTTCAGTGGTTAATGGAAAGACTTTCAGATCAATCTTATCGAATCCAGTTCATAAGTATTAGCTTGTAAGATACCGAAGCTCCACTATTATTCTTTAAATATAGCTGCAAGCAGCGATGATGGGCCCCAAGCACAGCTGGTCCATTTCCACCCGGTGGCTTTCGGAAAACAATGCAAGGTGACCCAAAATAGTCAAATCCATGTGATTAGCCCCCAAGACTGAACATACATCTCAATTTTGATCTAAATCACACATTGCACACAGAAGATATGAGACACTTCCTGTTTATAAATTTTCTCCATTAATTTATTGCCTCACCATGGCAACACCGTTTGATATATCAAAATCTGCTCGCAATTTAGCATCTTTAATGTCTTGGCATAATGTTGTCTAAATGTGTTGACAGTCTAATGAATCACCTAGGAGGAGTACTTAAAAGTTCAGAGACTGCAATATTCAAAAAATCCAAAATGGCTTACTTCCTGTTGGGTGGACCTAATGACTATAATTATGAAAGTTGTCCGGCTTGATGAGAAATATATATGTACCAATTTTGGTGACTATAGGTGAAAATGGGGGTGCTAAAGAGTCCGTCTTACACACTCATTTCAAAGGGGGTGCTACGAACTTTTGCCCAGACCTAATGGCCGACAACTCTGATGTGTGGGCAAAATTTCATGAAATTTTAAGCATGCCAAGTGCCTCAAAAACACCCAAATATAGGAAGAAAGGAATAATAACAATTAATGTGTTGCCATGGTATTTAAGTAAACAGTATTTAAGATATCAAATATTCCTTTACAATTTTACATCAGCAGTGTCTTGACATTTTTCTAAAGAATTTTGAAGCAATTAATGTAAACACAAGGTCTTTTTCAAAGTCTGTTAAAAGTGCTTCCTGCTGCCAGTTGGTGGTGCTTTGAGTGTGACCCATAATAGCAACATCAATGTGATCAGCCCCCATTATCAAAATCCAAAAAAGCGTCAGCTGCTAAATGCACGAGAGAGAGAGAGATGATTATGACTAGCGCAGATTCTGCATTTTTTTGCGTGTCCTCTATTCACGCCCCCAAATTTAAGACCGCAGCAATCTAAATTTAAGACTTGTAATTTATTTAAGATATTTAAGACTTTTTATGGACTTAAATTTTAAAAAGTAAATTTAAGACTTTATAAGACATTTTAAGGACCCGCGGGTACCCTTTTGTTTGGCATCCCAGTGAGCACACAACTGAATAAAACAGGCTACATGACACTGATAAATGATTACTGCCAGAGTAACATTCACATACATGTGTGAGGGACTTCAGAATTTCACAAATAACACAAAGAACAAAGTATTCCTCTCACTTGGTTTTGCTCGCGTGTCCCCTCCGTGTGCGAATGATGCAAAGATCTATTGGGATTTTACTAAAGTTCGTCACTGAAAAGGTTTTCTCACAGACTTGGCACTAAACAGCATATGCAGTCTCACGAATGGACACAGATTTGTGCATCACACATTTCTTTGAGCGTAATATTGAACTATTGAGGGCTAAGAATTTTATTTATTTATTTTTCAAATGAGAGACAGAGACCGCACTCCAGGTTGCCAGATTGCATAAATTAAGTATGACAGAAGGCAAAATATTTCCTATTTGTGCAAGTATAAATGTCTGCTTGGGGTGTTTTGCACTATTATCTGGCAACCCTGAGCGAGAGTGAGTCACTGAGTGTTTGGGAATCATTCAACAATGGAGCTTGGCTGACCTCTATTGGATATTTCATGTAATTGCCACTTAGACCTGGGTTAGAAATAGGACTTCGGTTTTCTAGTATTTTTACATTTCAGTTAATATTTTTATTATATTTTATTTATATAAAAAATAAGAAATATGTTTAACAATAAACTAGAAAACTGAAGCATGCCAAATACCTCAAAACATGTAAATATACACAAAATAAATGATGACATTTAAGTAATTCAGGTAAAAAAATAAGAGGGATATTTCAAAGTCTGTTAAAAGTGACACACTTCCTTCCGCCAGTTGGTGGCGCTACAACCATGACCCACAATAGCCACATCAATGTGATCCAGCTGCAAGAACAAACATTTGGCTCAATTTGGATGTTTTTAATTTTCTGCACGCAGAAGATATGAGACATTTCCTTATTCCAATATTTTTAATGTTATTTTATCGCATCGCCATGGCTACACCATTCGATATATCAAAAATCCTTCGTAATTTAGCATCATCAATGTCTTGGCATGATGTCGCGCACATTTGGTACCTGTAACATGAAATCCCTAGGAGGAGTGTTTCGAATTCCAGAGCATACATTTTTAAAACAAACCAAAACGGCCAACTTTCTGTTGGGCAGAGCTAATACAAGCCAATGGGAAAAATGTCTGTCATGGTGAGAAGAATGTCCTCACCAAAACTTGTGAATATCAGACAAACACTGTGGCAATCACAGCAATAAACTCACTCAGAATGTTAGGGGGCACTATGGAGTCCACTGGCCATACCCAGGACAAATGACAAAATAATTCTAAAATCTTGCCAAACTTTGACAGGTGTGCCAAGTTTCAAGAGTTTTGAAAAAAGTAATAAGCATTTAAGAACTAGGGGGCGCTGTGGAACCAATGAGGCACGTCTATGCTGAATTGCAATATCAAATCAAAATATGTCCTAAGAAAAATATATGTGTAAACTTTCATACATTTTCAGCCATTGTAAGCCCCTCAAAACACCATGGGAAAATGTGAAAACCCCACATTCCATCCAACATGGCTGACTTCCTTTTTGGCAGAGTCAAATACAACCAAGTGAACTTTGCCTAACATGATGAGAGGAGTAACCATACCAACTCTTGTGCACATCTGAGCAACTTCATCCCAACCATTGCCTGCATTTGGAGGCGCTATAGGGCTCCTTAACCACACCCAAGCCTAAACACTACATACATTTTTGATTTTACTCAGGTCTGATGTGTGTGCCAAGTTTTCAAGTATGATGAATGCCATATAAACGGGTGAATGTGATAATAATAATAATAATAATAATAATAATAATAATAATAATAATAATAAATATAGCTGCAAGCAGCGATGACGGGCTCAAGCACCATGGGTCCATTTCCACTCGGTGGCTTTCGGAAAACAAAGCATGATGGACACAGCAACAACTCAACATTAATGTAAACTTGGACCCTAAACATACAATGTGTAATAGATATATGCCACCATTCCAGTCTGACTACAACTTCATGTAATTTAATCCATTGCCATGACAACACTATTAAAGCAATCAAGCATCCCTTCAAAATTTTCCATCAGCAGTATCTAAACAATTTAAGCAATTTGGGTAAATGTAAGAGAACTTTTTCAAAGTCTGTTGTAAGTGCCACACTTCCTGCTGCCAGTTGGTGGCGCTATGACCGTGACCCACAATAGCCACATCCATGTGATTAGCCCCAAGAAAAACATACAACTCAATTTTAATCTAAATCACACAATGCACGCAGAAGATATGAGACACTTCCTGTTTGCCTATTTTTGCCATTAATTTAGTGAATCGCCATGGCAACACTGTATGATATTTAAAAATCTGTTTGCAATTTAGCATCCTCGATGTCTTGGCATAATGTTGTCTAAATGTGGTGACAGTCTCATGAATCACCATTCAGAGAATCTATCTATCTATATCAATTTTTCATTGTAATTTTACATTTTTTGCTAACTGATTAATTTAACATTTTTGCTATAATTTAACATAATTATTTATTGAAAAAAAATGTGTAGATCTAAAGATTATATTGCAATGAAATTATTTACCATTTTTATTTATCCATAAACTGGCTTTAAATTAAATTAACAAATGTAAATCATGGCATTAGGTGTTAAGGTAGTCTAAGTAGATTTTAATATGAACAGTGAAGTCATTTAGGTTTGTAATTTCGTTGCAATTCTGTTGTTGCATTTTTTTTTCTCTGTGCACTGTCAAAATACATTTAAAGTATATTAAATTTGAGTCTGCATTCGTTATTCATACGCACAACTGTTTAAATAGCCTCTAAATTAATGTAGGGCAAATGAGGACATAAATTTATTTAGAATACTGCATGTTCACACTTACCACACACACAAGAACAAATAAATCAATCTGATTGGCTGATGAATCTGACAAACTGACTTTAGATGCCTATTCATGTGCACTGTTGAGGGATTCTGAAGGCATGACGGTAGAGATGGACGATACCACTTATTTACTTTTCGATCCGATACCAAGTACTTTTAGGCCAATATCGCCGATATCGATACCAAAACCGATACCTCTAGTAAACTGAATTTTTACGAATTCTTTGGATAAAATTAGTAACTTTATTATTACTTAATTTTATATATATATATATATATATATATATATATATATATATATATATATATATATATATATATATATGTGTGTGTGTGTGTGTGTGTGTGTATGGGCCTAAACATAAAATTGTTAGGCTGCTTTGTTAACCCTTAAAAAATTAGTTAGTATAAGCCACATATAAAACCTTAAAATGAACCATAGATATTATTATATGGTTACTATTACTGAAACCAAGTTACCATATGGATACTACAGTAATGCTTCAGTAAAACCATGGTTAATTGTAACAAAACCATGGTTACTGACAAAAAAAAAAAAAAAAAAAAAAACTAAACAAAACAAACAACGTTTACTACAGTCGTGGTTACTAATACAATATTACTACAGTAAAGCCATGATAAGTTTTCATAAGGGTGTCATTTATTAAGGAGGATTAAAGATCATTATCAATGTTTTAACAACTCTGAATTTAAATAAACCTGTAAAAACTGTCAAACAAGCCCATTATAATACGTCACGTCTAGGTTTGTCTTTACTTATTGTCAATAACTCCAGATGCTGTTTTTCTGTCATTACCTCAGGAAAGCACTGCTCCCTCTTTGAACGAGCGCTGACTGAAAGTGTGAGCGCTGTCTAACTGCTGGTGTATTTTAGCATTTCTGCGCATCAAGATGAGCAGAAGAAAAAACAGTTCCGGTGTCATGCAACAATTCGCTCATTTAATTCTTTTTTCCACTTCGAAGCTTATGAGATGCATTAATAATTGTGTGTCATTCTCAGCACACAGGGTGAAGATGTGCAGTAGCAAATAATAAAGTATAGGCAATGTAAAGTATATGTAAAGTATTTAAGTTAGATAGGTCTGTGTGTAATATGTTTATATATGTTGCGTGGTCCTGTGAGGCACGACATTTCATTCCCTTGTATGTCTCTACATATAGCAGAATGACAATAAAACTCACTTGACTTGAGTTCTGTCTTACACTGAGGGGCCGTGCACATTGAGCGCAATTATGTGTCCGTCTGCGCTGTTTTAAAAATGATTTCAATGTAAACATGCCTTAGACAGATGTCTTTGACGGCTTGTTCGTGTTTTTAGACGCTATGTCAAGATAAAAAGAACTTAAACTGTTAAACGTCTCGAGTCAACACACATACGTTTTGCTCTTTTGTGGTGCTGCATGTAATTTTAGTGCAAAAACAAATGCATTAAAGCATGTGAACGGCATGTAAAATGATTTCAAACACTGCGCTGAAATGATTTTTTTAAATGTGTTTTTATTTTTTTATTTTTTTATTTTTTTTATAATATTAGCTAATATATAGGACTATATGATTATACAAACACCGTCAACACAAGTCGCGCCAGCTTCTAGCAGAATTAAAACTAATAAACGTATTCAGAACTGAATACTGTGGCTGTTCACTTGCAAAAAAATACTTTCAATATATAAAAAAAAAAATACTTAATTTCAGGGCTCCCAAAATCTGTCTTATTAAATACAAAGAAATGAATACGTCTGTCAGTGGATGGGTGTTACACTTTAAAAATAAAATGTAAAAATAAAATAAAAGATGCGGTGAGATGATAGTAGCAGAAACACAGACACATTTATTGACCGTTCTGTATTTGAAAAATAAATAAATAAATAAATAAACAAACCCAGCGACCTCCAGAGTTCAGACAGTGACGACCACAAACTCTCCACTTCAGCAGCGGGAATTTGCACGAGAACATTGGCGATCAAGATGGCACAACTCACGAACACCCATCGCTCAACCCAGCCATGAAACACTTGGTTTATATAGGAAGGAAAGCGCTTTGAGTGAGAAGGGAACAAAGTCCATTTAGAAGGGAATGTATGAGGTAAATTTTAGGAGAGTGATATAAAGAGAGAGAAAAATAAAATTGAATTACTAATACTTTATTTTAATTATATTTTAATATAATTATACATATTATATACTCTGCACCCATCTACTGAGGTACTTCAACTTGGGAATTAACATTACTTGCGTTTGAACATCATATTTACGGGCAAATTGACATTTTTTTTTTTTTTTTTTTTTTTTAGACATTTGCGTTGAAGCAAAGAATTGTGGGTTGTGAGTGCCCACGAAGGATACACCTCACGCATCCTCCGAATTCCCGTGAAAGAAGGTCGCATTCGAAGGCTGCATTCTAAGTGTCCTACTCGCTTTTTTGAAATGAGACAGCCTTGATGACGTATGCAGACGACAAACGCGACCTCCGGAGGACGCAGCGTTCCAAAGAGACACAGCCTGAGACTGATTGAGAGAGAGAGAGAGAGAGAGAGAGAGAGAGAGAGAGAGAGAGAGAGAGAGAGAGAGAGAGAGAGAGAGAGAGAGAGAGAGAACACACGCTCTACATACACACAAACAATATGGCAGAGAAGGCAATCATAATGGGGGACATATTTCGCTTTTCTATTTCCTGGAAAAGAGCGCGAGCTGCAGAAAAAACTGCTGGCACTAAACGACTCTGATAACAGCCAGAACAAACATTTATCATAAATTAAAAATAACACATTCCAGCGCCAGATCGGCAATCAAAACATACACAGATCAGATTAAACAGAAACTCCAACTCAAGATCTGGAGATGTTTAACACATGAAATGAGAAATATAATTAACTGAAGAATGTAGTTACACATACTTCATATACATAACGTACAAAAGAGGGATCCCTTCTAGAGACAACACAAAAAAACCTTCTCAGTGTTATTTTGGGAATCATTCAACAATGGAGCTTGGATGCCCTCTATTGGATATTTCTTGTAATTGCCACTCAGAGTGGCAATTACAACACACTGGGTTAGACATGGGTTTTCTAGTATTTTTACATTTCAGTTGATATTTTTATTATATTTTATTTATATAAAAATGAACATATATGTTTGTTAACAATAAACTTTAAAATTCAAACATGCAAAATACATCAAAACATTTGAATATACACAAAAAAGGAATGATGAAATTTAATGCATTGCCATGGAAACAGTATATAAAATAGCAAGAATCCCTTCAGAATTGTAAATCTGCACTGTCTTGACATTATTAAAATTTCTTTTGAAGCAATTCAGGTTAACATAATAGGGATATTTCAAAGTCTGTTAAAAGTGACACACTTCCTTCCACCAGTTGGTAGCGCTACGACCGTGACCCACAATAGCCAAATCAATGTGATCAGCCTGCAAGGACAAACATTTGGATCAATTTTGATGTTTTTAATGTTCTGCACGCTGAAGATATGAGATGTTTCCTTATTCCATTTTTTTGATGTTATTTTATCGCTTTGCCATGGCAACACCGTTCAATATATCAAAAATCCCTTCGCAATTTAGCATCATCAATGTCTTGGCATGATGTCGCCCACATTTGGTACCTGTAACATGAAATATGTTTGAGTTATAACAACTTCCTGTTTCATGGCAAAACATCGAATTTTGTCTGGATGCCACAGACATGCCGTTCAAAGAAACTCAAAAGCTTTACAATTTAGCATCGCCAAGGCCTTTAGATTAAGACTGACTAAATATAATATTGATCTGATTAAATCTCTGGGAGGAGTTTGTTAAAGTACAAGACCTGGAATTGGCTGTTGCCAGTAGGTGGCACTATGACTATAACTGCATATTGGCACGTAGATGTATTCAGGCCGGGAATATTATCAAACGTGAAGTTTGGAGCAGATTGGACATTGTATGTATGAGTTATAACAACTTCCTGTTTCATGGCGAAACATCAAACTTGTACAATGTAACAGAGCAGTGTACAATGTTTGGTGACTGTAGGTGAAAAGACGTGTGCTACAGAGCCTCCCAAAAATTCAATTTCCAAGGTGACCCCCCCATGTGAACTTTTGCCAAGCTCTAATGGCCGATTCTGATGTGTGTTCAAATTTTCTTTTTGCAAGTTTTTGCAAAAAGAATGGAATGCAAATATTCACTGTGCTTTCTAAATTAACATTTAGAAACTTTAGGTTAATGTTTGAGTAATAAAAGAGCATCAACTAAATGAGTGTAATCATGCTGCAAATCTGGAAGCAGTTTTTGTTCTAAAGTAGATGACTAGTCTAGGCATGATATTGTCAGAAAGCAAGAGACCCAAGAGCAGAGGAATGGTTCACAGGATTTATTGACAATAAATTAGAATACAGCAGGGCTGGCGAAGCATGGGGAACCCGGCACCGACTGCAGCAGGAAGGTAGTGAGTGTGTTCGTAGGCGTGTATGCGTCGTGGTCGTGTAGAGAGCAGATCCGTGAAGAATCCTCCATTGAAGAATGTGTGGGCAGAAGGACAAGCGCAGTAGCAAACTGGAAGGCAACCCGCACTCCAGACACATGGGCAGAGATAGGCAACCAATACAGATATACAAAACAGGACCAGCTGAGGCAAAGAGAGCAAGGTGAGTTACTAGAACACACAACAACAATCTAGCAAAATCATGACACAACGAAGGGTTTTAGTAGGCAGAGAATCAACAGAGTGCAACAGGTGCTGTCAGCATGCTAATTAGTGGCATGATCAATGTTCCCATGGAAACATTCAGTGTTCCCACGGAAATGCCAGTTACGCATGCCAGCAGCACATGAGACACATGAGGGAAAGAAAAACAAAACAACATGCAAATTCACCGGACCGTGACAGATACGGTGTTGCACTGAAATCAGTCTTTTGTACTTCATCTAATGAATCAAAGTGGCACAGCCTGGCCTCATCATTAGTTAAAGAAAAGATACTGATTGCTTAATGGATGACTATAATTTCCCACACTTCCACATTAATCAATTCTCCAAATTGCTTAGAACAATTTAGGTCCTGTTCATTAATGTTGCTTCAGTAGTACTTTTTTAAAAAAAACAGCTGCCTGACTAAATATCCCTTTTTGGTTAGTACAACAGTTTTAATAGTTATTCACACAAATCATACTGAATAAATAAATAAATAAATGGACTGTTTCTCTACATAAATAATCCATAATTCATTTTCTATTTATATTTTATAAACTGGTACACCACAGACGGAACTTTAAACTCTCTGGGTGAATTCACTAAGGCCACATCCACACTAATACAACCCAATTCCAAAAAAGTTGGGACAGTATGAAAAATGCTAATAAAAACCAAAATGAGTGATTTGTAAATTATGTACATTTCATTGTTTTTTTTTTTAAATTTTTTTTATGTACAGTAATTTCAAATCAGATGATTGCAACACGCTCCAAAAATGTTGGGACAGTCGAGTGTTTACCACTGTGAAACATCTCCATTTCTTCTAATAACACTTATTAAGCATTTGGGCACTGAAGACCCAAGTTTGTTAAGTTTAGAAAGTGGAATTTTCCCCCATTCATCCATTATATAGGTCTTTAGCTACACAATTGTACCAGGTCTTTGTTGCCGGATGGTGTGCTTAATAATGTGCCACACATTCTAAATTGGAGACAGGTCAGGACTGCAGGCAGGCCAATCTAGCACCCAAACACTCTGCTTACACAACCATGCACTTGTAATCCAGGCAGTATGTGGTTTGAAGTTGTCCTGCTGGAAAATGCAGGGATATCCCTGGAAAAGACAGTGCTGGATGGCAGTACTGTATATGTTGTTCCAAAATTTGAACATATTTGTCTGCATTCATGGTGTTCTCACAGATGTGCAAGTTACCCAGGCCATGGGCACTGACACACCCCTGGCCCATACAGACACTTGGTTTTGGACCTGACACTAATAACAGCTTGGATGATCCTTTTGCTCTTTGGACCGGATAACACGACGGCTGTGTTTTTCAAAAACTTTTTGAAATATGGACTCTTCGGACCAAAAAACACAGTTCCACTGTTCTACTTTCCATCTAAGATGAAACCGAGCCTTGAGAAGTCGGCAGCGCTTCTAGACAGTGTTGATGTAGGGCTTCTGCTTTGCATAGTAAAGTCTTAACTTGCATCTGTGGATGCAGCGGCGAGTGGTGTTGACCAACAAAGGTTTACTAAAGTTATCCCAAGCCCATGTTCATGATTTCCATTACAGATGAATGATATTTTAGACAGTGATGTCTGAGGGATCAGAGATCACGTGCATTCAGAAGTTGTTTTCGTCTCGCCCTTTACGCACAGAGATTTGACAAGATTCCTTGAATCTTGCACTGTAGAGGATGAAATGCTCAAAATCCTTCCAATTTGTCTTTGGGGAATATTGTTCTCAAAGTACTTGATTATTTGCTGAAGCATCTGTTGCCAAATTGACAAGTCTTGAACGATCCTTGCTCATGAAGGACTAGGCTATTTTTGGAGGCTCCTTATACAGTATACAGAACTATAACACAATTGCATCACCTGTTTAACATCTCCTGTTTCACATCGCCTTGTTTTTTCAACTCGTCAAATTGTTATTACTCTTAAATTGCCTCTGTCTCAACTTTTTTTGGGGCATGCTGAAATCATCAGATTTGAAATTGCTGTACATTTTCAAAAAAACAAAACAATAAAATTTCACACGGTAAAACATATTATGTGGAGTTGTAGTGCTTTCAATAAAGCAAAGGGTGAATATAATTTACAAATCACTCCTTTTTGTTTTTATTAGCATTTTTCATACTGTCCCAACTTTTTCGGAATTGGGGTTGTACATTTTTAGTTGAAAATGCATTGATTTTGCTACGATTACGCCACTCATCCACACTAGAACAACATTTTCCTCACCAAAAACAGAGACTTTCGAAGATGGTCTCCATTACAGCATACTTTTGAAAACGATGATTTTAGGAAACTGTAAACTGAGTTTTCAAACTTGAATGGATTAGTTTGGAAATGGTCTAAGAATAAACTGCGCTCACTGATAGCGGCATTTATTTGCATGCACTATCTGCGTTATTTTAGCGGCCAAAAGAGCTGTTCATTTTTGTAGACCTAAAACCCAGAAAACAATTAGCAATTTTCGATCCATGGGTTCCCTCAAGAATTTTCTGATGTTTTTTTTATTTTTTTATTTTATATAATGGCAGTTATGGATTTTAGTAAAATAGGGTCTGTGGTTAAAATTACTAGAAGAGACTTTCACGTTCCCCTTCTGTCACTCACTCGATGTTGTGTCGATGTAGTGACACTAGGGGTCAATCTTGAGAGCCCGAGACACCTTCAGATCTTTGAGAAAAGGCCAGTGAATTATATTATTATTATATATATTCTCTCTCAACAACTTACTATCAACCGACAGCCTGAATGTCAATACAGTACAATACAGCCTACTGTACATTCTATATATGCTACTATATATACTTTTTTATTTTTATTGAATAATGTGTATCTATATTGTGCATATTGTATACTGTACAGTGTATGTTATTATTTGTATATTGTTGTGTGTAATTATGTGTATATTAGACTTTAAATTGTGTTGTGTTAATTTGATGTTATTGTAAATTAGTATATGTCTCATCACTGTCACGACTGCTATATTGATCAGAACTGCACCCAAGAATTTTACACACCATTGCACTTGTGTATATGGCTGTGTGACAATAAATGTGATTTGATTTGATTTGATTTGAATGAGAATTGGCAAGTAGAATTTGCATGCCACTCCCCCCGACATACGGGAATAAAAGGGAGGCTGGAATGCGGACTCATTCAGATTTTTTCTTCGGAGCCGAGCGGTTGTATTTCAGTGAGCTGAATACTACTACTGATCCATTCACCTCTTCAGAAGCGTGTGCTGTTAGATATATGGCGCATTCCAGTGGCTTTCTCTCCACTTTGCACTCCACTGCAGACTACGCCCCTGGGCGCTTCGACAGCGCTTTAAAAGAGTTTATTTCCTCTAAAGAGTATATTTCCTCTATTAGAGCAGGCACAGTGACATCTGTGCAGTTCCTGGATGTGGTTGCTAGCTCTCTGCCTCTGACAGTCACGATCACTGTCTCACGTGCCTGGGCCAAAATCACGTTGAGGAAGCGTTCGTGGATGGTTCATGTTCTCATTGTGAGAACACGACCATGGCAACGTTGCGGCCACGGCTTTCCCTTACGAGGGAAAGCCACATCAGCTGTCCCCCCCCGCTGGTCCTTCTACCTGCGGGTACGAGGCCGCCCTGGTTGATGCTGAAGGCGATTCGGGGGCTTCAGTGGGTACGGTTCCGCCGGGTAAACCCCCACGGACCTCCCACTCCCCGGTACGCTTGTTTGCGCCCATCCATTTCTGGGATGAGACAGGCAGCTCGCCTCAGTGCCAGCCTAAAGTCTGTTTCGGAGCTCGTGAGCCAGATGAGATGTCGATCACTGCATCGGAGAGCGTCTTGGTGATGTCGGATGCCGAGGACTCAAACAGGCTGCCGCCTTCATGTGTGGCAGCCCAGTCTGAGGCCAGAGCGGAGCTGACCAACTTGCTTGCCCGGGCCGCCGCGAGTGTTGGGCTTGAGTGGAACCCTCCACCTGCCCCTGAGCATTCGCGGCTTGATGACTGGTTTCTGGGTTCGGCGCACCGCTCGCGGCCACGCCCCCTCCAGTCCCCTTCTTCCCAGAAGTGCACAATGAGTTAACTCGATCGTGGAGGGCACCTTTCGCTGCCCGAACCCGATCCTTCAGTTCGTCCGCTCTCACAACCCTCGACGGTGGGGTGGCCGAGGGTTATGCCGCGACACCCCAGGTGGATAAGGCGATTGCGGCACACCTGTGCCCGCTGAGTGCCACCACCTGGCGGAGTCGCCCGGCACTCCCTTTCCGAGCCTGTTGGACGACGTCATCTCTGGCGACTAAAGCCTACAGCGCTGCCTCCGCCCTGCACGCAATGGCTCTCTTACAGGTCCATCAGGCCAAGGCTTTGAAAGAGCTATACGAGGGTAGTTCTGATCCCGGTGTGCTACAAGAGCTGCGTTCGGCGACCGATCTTACTCTCCGTGTGACTAAGGTCATAGTGCGTGCACTCAGGCAGACGATGTCCACGCTTGTGGTCCAGGAGCATCACCTGTGGCTGAACCTGGTCGAGATGAGGGACGCGGACAAGGCGCGGTTCCTTAACGCGCCCATCCCACAGATCGGTCTCTTTAGCGACACCGTCGAGGACTTTGCCCAGCAGTTCAAGAGGCTCTCGCGGCATGGCTCAAGAGTGCGTACCCCGTCTGTTCACCGAGGGCGTCCCCCTGTGGCGACACAAACTCAACAGGCTCCGCCCCAGCCCGAGCCCAGCCCTCGGCCCCGGCGTAGAGCACCCCGCAGGAGAGGGACACCCCCCGCTTCTCGGCCGGCCGCGAAGACCCCCAGGAGGGCTCCCAAGCGCCCTTGAGACGGGACACCCGAGGATCGAGATGTCTGTGGGAACTCTGGAGCTGGTAGCCAGACCACTCCATGCCCCGGTGGAGGGCCGGGAGGAAAATCTTTTGTTCCTTTTTCTTTTCTGTTCGCCGCACCCCGTACGGGCTGCGGTACCCACATTGTCAAGAAAAGAGCAGTTTCCTCTCTCCTTGGGTTACACCGCCAGTGCTCACGGTCACCGTTCCCATGGCTACCAGACATCGAGCGCCTGCAGCCTGGGCCTCACGAATGCGGCCCCCCACCTTCGCGTGCCCCACTGCATCACACAAACCACACCCCCGGCCGGCCGGCCGGTGGTGACGAGTCTCGAGGACGGCCCAAGAGGCCCTCCTCCTCAGTTGCCAGCCCGCCTTACGCCGGGTGCGTGGAGCAAGGTAAGTGCTTTGAGGATCCCCTCAGCGCAGCTGCCTCGGGTCGGAGCACCGCTCCCCGACGCAGCACTCCCTGCTCCCCCCGCCATGAGGCCCCACCCCCAGGAACATCGGATGCGATCCTTCCGTTAGTGCCCCTTTCCCGGAGTTTGAATGCATGGCTATTGCTTTCCAACCCGTCGCGCTGGCTGGCCAGAACCATCCGACTCGGCTATGCATTTCAATTTGCCAGGCGCTCGCCCCGGTTCTGCGGCGTTCTTTTCACGTCAGTGAAGGATGAGAGCACCGCCATCCTGCGGGCAGAGATCGCGGTCCTCCTACTGAAGGGTGCGATAGAGCCTGTCCTTCCAGCCGAGGTGTGACGGGGTTTTACAGCCCTTACTTCATCGTTCCCAAGAAGGGCAGTGGGTTGCGGCCAATCTTGGACCTGCGAATTCTGAACCGGGCCCTGCACAGACTCCCGTTCAAGATGCTGACGCAAAAGCATATTTTGACATGCATCCAGCATCAAGATTAGTTCGCGGCTGTAGACTTGAAGGACGCGTACTTTCACGTCTCGATTTTTACGACACAGACCCTTCCTACGGTTCACGTTCGACGGTCAGGCATATCAGTACAAGGTCCTCCCCTTCGGCTTGTCCCTGTCCCCTCGCGTCTTCACTAAGGTCGCAGAGGCAGCCCTTGCCCCGTTAAGGGAAGTGGGCGTTCGCATACTCAATTACCTTGTCGACTGGCTTATTATAGCGCACTCTCGAGAGTTACTGTGTGCACACAGGGACTTGGTGCTCATGCACCTCAGCCGTTTAGGACTTCAGGTCAACTGGGAAAAGAGGAAGCTCTCCCAGGTTCAGAGCATCTCTTTTCTCGGCATGGAGTTAGACTCGGTGTCAATGATAGTCGTTGCTGTACTGCCTGAACTTATCCAGGTGGGAAATGTCGGTCCCACTGAAATACTTTCAGAGGCTCCTGGGGCATATGGCATCCTCAGCGGCTTTCACGCCGCTCGGGTTGATGCATATGAGACCGCTACAGGACTACAGTACGCATGGCGCTGCAGCACACACCGCGTGGCTCTCACGCCCACCTGCCGCCGCCTTTTCAGCCCTTGGACAGACCTTGCGTTCCTGCGGGCTGGAGTCCCCATACAGCAAGTGCCAGGTGCGTCGTGGTTATGACGGACACCTCCAAGACAGGCTGGGGCACTGTGTGCAATGGGCATGCAGCCACTGGCTCCTGGACAGGACCTTGCCTTGGCACATCAACTGCCTTGAGTTGCTGGCAGTAAAGCTCGCCCTGCAGAGGCTATTGCCGTTGATCCAGGGCAAGCACGTGTTGGTCCGGATGGACAGCATGACCACAGTGGCTTATATAAACCGCCAAGTTGGTTTACGTTCTCGTCGCATGTAGCACTTTGCCCGTCACCTCCTCTTCTGGAGTCAGGGGCGACTCAGGTCACTGCGGGACACTCATATCCCTGGCAACCTCAACACCACAGCAGATGCTCTGTCCCGGCAGGTGACGCTCAGGGGAGAGTGGAGACTCTGTCCCCAGGTGGTCCTGCTGATTTGGAGTCGATTCGGCAAGGCACAGGTAGACCTGTTCACCTCCCGGGAATCCTCCTACTGCCCACTCTGGTATGCCCTGATGGGAGCTCCCCTCGGTACAGATGCGCTGGCACACAGCTGGCCCCGGGGGCTGTGCAAATACGTGTTCCCCCCAGTGAGCCTACTTGCACAGGTTCTGTGCAAGGTCAGGGAGGACGAGGAGCAGGTCATTCTCGTGGCTCCGTATTGGCCCACCCAGATGTGGTTCTCGGACCTCACGCCCCTCGCAACAGCACCTCTCTGGCAAATTCCCCTGAGGAAGGACCTTCTTTCTCAGGGACGGGGCACCCTCTGGCACCCACGCCCAGACCTCTGGAATCTCCATGTCTGGTCCCTGGACGGGATACGAAAGACCTAACTGGTCTACCGCCCGCAGTGGTTAACATGATCACTCAGGCCAGAGCTCCTTCTACAAGGCAGCTGTATTCCCTGAAGTGGCGTATCTTCGCTAAGTGGTGTTCTTCCTGTAGAGAAGACCCCCAGAGGTGTGCAGTCGGGTCAGTCCTTTCCTTCCTGCAAGACAAGTTGGACGGGCGGCTGTCCCCCTCCACTCTCAAGGTTTATGTAGCTGCTATAGCAGCACACTACGACGCTGTTGAAGGTAAGTCTCTCGGTAAGCACGACCTGATCATCAGGTTCCTGAGAGGCGCCAGGAGGTTGAACCCTCCTAGGCCGTGCCTCTTTCCCTCATGGGAGCTCTCCGTGATCATTTTAGGCCTACGGAGAGCCCCGTTCGAGACCCTAGAGTCAGTCGAGTTAAAGGCCATCTCATTGAAGACCGCCCTCCTGACCGCGCTCACTTCCATCAAGAGGGTCGGGGACCTGCAAGCATTCTCTGTCAGCGAAGAGTGCCTAGAGTTCAGTCCGGAAGACTCTCACATGATCCTGAGACCCCAACCGGTCTATGTGCCCAAGGGTCCCACGACCCCTTTTAGGGATCAGGTGGTGAGCCTGCAAGCGCTGCCCCCGGAGGAGGCAGACCCAGCCTTATCGTTGCTGTGTCCGGTGCGTGCTTTGCACATCTACTTGGATTGCACGCAGAGCTTTAGACGCTCTGAGCAGCTCTTTGTCTGCTTCGGCGGACAGTGGAAAGGGAATGCTGTCTCCAAACAGAGGCTTGCCCACTAGATCGTGGACGCCATCGCTTTGGCCTACCAGACCCAGCCTGTGCCCGCCCCTTGCGGGTTCGAGCACACTCCACAAGGAGTGTGGCATCCTCGTGGGCACTGGCCAATGGCACCTCTCTAGCAGACATCCATAGATCATCGGGCTGGGCAACACACAATACCTTTGCGAGATTTTACAATCTCCGGGTTGAGCCAGTTTCGTCCTGTGTTCTTTCAGGTATGAACAGGTAAGTTTCATTACGTGGGGCAGCTGGCCGGGTGTACCACTTGTGTATAGTGCCTTTCCCCTCCACGAGGTGAAGCCGTGCGCTCTTCTCTCCCATGTGTGTTCATGACCAGTGAACCCTGGTTGTCCTTCCTCCTAGCCCTCTGGCTCACGAATTCAGCATAGGAATTCATAGTCGGACCCAGTACGCGTGCTAACATGCCCTGTACTGGGCTAAGTGCTCCACAGGTCTCGGTTACCCCGGTAACCTCCTGTGATTTATCTTCCGCGGTTCAGTCTCCCTTTTTTGGTAGGCCCGCGTCTCCCTTGGCGAGCCCTCTCTGCCCCGGTCGCTGCGTTTGTAGAGCTCCTCCCCTATGAAGGGCAAGACCTACTGCCGCACCTCTTCCATGAGCGGCCTTATTTAAAGGCCCCAGCCGAATCTAATTTTTTGTGGAGAGAAAAACTTAGAGAGAAAAGGCTGCGGCTGGCGCGGCCTGCTCCCATACTAGATACATCTCCTTCCCCCACTCAGGGTTGTTGAGAATTACATGAGGTTTTGGGGCGTCTGGGGAGGCTACGTGCAGTCCGAGTGCATCTGTTCCTATGCTCACAGTAGCTTGCCTACACCTGCATCGGCAGTTCATGTAACACAGTTCAGCCATTGTGTCATTTCGTATAGAGACCCCTAGTATCACTACATCGACACAACGTTGAGTGAGTGACAGAAGGGGAACGTCTCGGTCACTGTCGTAACCTCCGTTCCCTGATGGAGGGAACGAGACGATGTGTCCCTCTTGCCACGGGCTGAACTACACCGCTGTAATGGCCGGGTCCTTGTCTCGGATCCTCAGTGCAAAAACCTGAATGAATCCGCATTCCAGCCTCCCTTTTTTACCCATATGTCAGGGGGAGTGTCATGAAAATTCTACTTGCCAATTCTCATTGGCCTTTTCTCAGAGATCTGAAGGTGTCTCTGGCTCTCAAGATCGACCCCTAGTGTCACTACATCGACACAAAGTCTCGTTCCCTCCATCAGGGAACGGAGGTTACAACAGTAACCGAGACGTTTTGTTCTACCTAACATAAATTGCACACTGTTGTACTTCAAACGTAAATTATACAGTTGCTGTTTTTTAAGTATGTTGCTAATAGGTATGTGAGCGTTCTTTCTTGAGGATACGGAAAATTGTTGTAAGATTTATTTAGCAACTTGTTAGCAACATACTTTTTTATGGTAATTGCTTAGTTTAAAATGCATTGTAGGTGGTTAGTGAATATGATGAAGTTTTTTTTTTCTTTTCTGAAATATGCTCTATTTTTTGATCATACTGTATATAAGTATGCTAAATACTGTATATATGTGACACCATTTTAGATTTTTTTAAAAACAAAACAAGATACAATGGATAGTGCTGGTCTTTCCAAGGTCTGAGAGGTTGGTGTAGTTTTTCCTCTGTTCAAGGAGCTGTTGCCCGGTCTGGAGGTTAAGGCCAGTGAAGGGGGGTGGGATGACAATGATATGAGAGTTGACAATGATGAGGCCGAATGGCATGGAAAGAAAATGGATTTTCGTATATTCCCAGGATTTAAGATTGACTGTGAATGCCATCAAGGGGGGTTTTTACTAAAATAATTCATAACTTTTCAACCTTTTGAATTTTTGGCATGGCAAAAATGGCTTTCTGTTGCAATTTTCAACATAATAGAGGGGGTGGGTACCCTTCAAACCTTAAAAAATGATAAAGATGAGGGCAAACATTTTTTGTGCTCATACAAAGTACTCCTAATTTGATATATTGTGAATTATTGAAGTAGAAATCTGAATGGCTTGAACTGAAAGCACATTAAATGTACATGAATTTCCTCAAATATTGTCATAGTCATTTTTGTGCTACTTTAGTAAAACAACAAAGAGTGCCCTGCTGAAAACACCAGCTTAATCAGTGTGCAATTATCATGGTTTATGCTGGTTAGTGCTTGTTGGTGGACCAGCATAGCCATGTTTTTCACCAGTAAAACCTCATCTTTTAAATTATTAACATAGCCCAGTTTCAGTATTGATCATGCAATATTATTGCTTAGAGCAGGCCTATTCAACTGGCAGCCTGCGGGCCAAATCCGGCCCGTTTGAAATTTTTAGTGGCCCTCATGAGGTTGTCAGTTGTCTAGGGGGCTGTTTACATCGAATGTGTTTTGTGTCTGTTCACGCTGTTTTCCAATAGTCTTCCTATGCAAACTTGCACTAAACAGATGTTTCGCCATGTTTTTAGATGCTTTTAGAGGTTGTACTACAAATAATAATTATCCATCATTTTAACGGAAGGGGAAGACTAAAGATGTAAAATCACGAGTCCGGGGGGTCGGAAGTGTGAACGACGGGCTCTGCACACTTTGCTAGTTTTTATTTCTTTTTATGTCATAAACCTGTGAGATTTTATACACCCTGCTACATAACTGACCAGGGACTCGGTCTGGATGGGGCGGCAGGAGAAATTCAACGGCAAGTGTCCAACATGTCTGTAATGCTGAAGAAAGTCGTAGCGGACCTGGAAGATCTGGCTGTAACACGTCGATCGATGGAGGCGAAATTCTCTGAGTTGGTTATAAGAATCAGGGATGTCGAGAAACGGATCGATTATCTGGAGTCATCGAAGAGGGAATTAGCTGTTAATCCGCTAGTGACCAAGGCAGATTTGCTGCGCGTTTGGGAAAAACTGGAAGACCTTGAGAATCGTAATCGGCGAAACAACATCCGAATTGCTCACAGGGTCCAGGCTCGGAGATCCACTGAGGGAGACAGGCCCCAATCAATACTGCTCAAATTTCTGAGATCATTCGATAAAGATCTCGTGTTATGCGAGGAATAAAGGAAAGCTTTCTTGGAAAAATCACAGCATTTTCTTGTTTCTAGACTTTGCGAATTAAACAAGAGAGAAACGTGATCGATTCAAGGAATACAAGAAACTCTTACATCAACGGAAGATCACTTTTGTACTGATGTTTCCGGCCAAACTGAGAATAGATACTAAGGATAGCCACAAAATATTTACATGCCCACTGCACGCATTGTCTTTCATAGAGACAATGGGGTGAGTAAGCCATTTGGTGTTTCTCACATGGCACCCAAGTGAGCTCGACTCGCTGAACATATACTTGACTGTCTGAGGAAGCTGGGTGCCATTTTCTTTCTCTGTCGTGCGCAGGGTTAATGCGCACGTTTTTCATTTTTCTGTTTGTTTGGTTCGGGGTTTCACTGTTGCACCAATGTGGAATGTGTTTTTATAATTACATTTTTGACACACAATCTATTTTTTCTGATATGTCAAAATGTCTAATGTTAATATGAGTGGATTATCTCTATCCACGTGGAATGTGAATGGATTGGGGCAAAAGAAGGAAGGTTATTTCTTATACGTAAGAAATTTGATATAATGTTTCTTCAAGAAACGCATCTTCCCCCACAGGAAGCTGAAATATTTGGGAAGATATGGGTGGACATGTTTTCTTTAGTGCTGGTTCAAGTAAGAGCAGGGGAGTTTGATTATCAATTACTTTGATAAGTAAACATCTACAATTCAAATGTCTCAAACAGATTAAAGATAAATTAGGAAGAGTCATTATTGTTTTAGCAGAAATTCAGGGGCAAAGGTTGATTTTGGCTCATATTTATGCACCTAACGCTGATGATCAGGGCTTTTTTTATAGATTTTGAAGGGATGTTGCAAGCCACTGGCACCCATCATGATATAATATTGGGAGGAGACTTTAATCTTTTGAAGGACTCAGTCCTTGATCACAGATGATATTTTATTATTCGTCTCCGACCCCACTAAATCTATGCCTTGCCTCCACAGAATTATTAATTCCTTTTCTAAGTTCTCAGGATACAGAGTCAATTGGTCTAAATCCGAAGCTTTGTCTCTGACAGCGTACTGCCCAGTACGGCTTTTCAGCTGGGCGCTTTCCAGTGGAGTTAATTTTGACCCCTTAATAAAAAGGGTTTTGAGCGATGTGGGCAGGTGGGCTTCATTACATTTATCTATGATTGGGAAGGTTAATGTTATTAAAATGAATTGTATTCCAAAATTCAAGTACCTGCTACAATCTCTCGCCGTATATTTCAAGCAATTTGATAGCATAGCGAAGTCTTTCATTTGGAATGGTAAGCGTCCCAGATTGCATTCCAATAAGTGACATAGGGCGCTTGACAAAGGTGGGCTAGGCCTACCCAATTTTTTTTTTTTTTATTATTATTATGCATTCGGTCTGAGACATTTGGCTCATTGGTTGCTTCCACCTGAGAGAGCCCCTCCCTGGTTTTGTACTGAACAGGAAGTTCTTTCCCTTATTTTGCCATTGCAAAGCCTTTCTATTAAACTAACCGGAGAAGTTAAGTCACACCCCGTTATCTCACACCCCGTTATCTCACATTTGCACACGGTATGGACAGAAGTGTCCAGAGTGTTTAATTCGGACATTTATTTAAATGTTGCCTTGAGAATATGGCTAAACCCAAAATTACGTATTAATAAGTCCCCATTCTGCTGGTCAGAGTGGATTGTGAGGGAGGTTAATACGCTCGGTGACCTATATGAGAGTGGAGTGTTGAGATTGTTTGAAAATATGGTTCAACATTTCAGGATTCCCAGATCTCAGTTCTTTAGGTATTTACAGCTGCGCCACCTGCTCTGTACTATTTTTGGGAGTAGTATACACCCCCCTAAAGGGGCAGATACTCTAGAAGTGGTGATTACTGCTTTTGGAAAAGGTCATGAGGCATCAGTGTATTACTCCCTGTTAATTCAGAGTCTGGGGGACGGAGCTTCAACTTCTCTCAAGAGATTATGGGAGAAATATTTAAACTTGGTATTGGAGGAGAGTGTGGGCTAGGATTCTAAAAAAACTTCAAGTCTACATCTAGAGATAAGTAGTCTGATGCAATTTAAGATTTTGCATCGATTATATTGGACACCCTCTAGATTGTATAGACTTGGTCTTAAAGACACACCCACCTGCTGGTGATGCAATTCAGAAGATGGGGACACAACCCATGTTTTTGGGCATGTGTTAAGATACAAGAATTTTGGTTGAGTGTTCAGAGATTTATGTGTGACGTATTGGACACACAATTTTCATTTTGCCCCAGACTCTGCATCTTAGATGATGGGGCGGTCATTAATTTTGGGGATAGCCACTTAAAAAGTTGGGTCCTATGGTTATGGTTGGCAGACAAATTATCCTTATGGGGTGGAAGACGGCTGGGGCACCCTCGTTTCAGGAGTGGTGCGGGGAGATGGGCGGAGTGGCAGCATTTGAGGAGGTGATTTTTAGAAGGCTGGGAAAATGGGGTTTGTTTGATAGGAAGTGGGGTGGATATTTAGCTTTTTTGGAGGGTTCTTGGGGAGTGGGATTTTTAGTTTGATGTGTATGTGCTTTCTTGTTTTTTGAAAGTATATATATATATATTTTTTTTTTTTGTTTAAATTTTTATATATATATATTTATGTTAGAATTGTAAGTGACCACTGTAGTGCGTGTTTGTGTCAGGTGGGGGGTCGGGGAGGGGTTTAATTTATATAATTGATTCTGTATTTTATGTTGTGTTTATCTGTCTTGTGGATGGAATCAAGAATTTTTTTTTAATAACAACAAAAACAAAAAAAGAGTTTGAACTCCAATGAGTTCAGTGCAACAGAAAAGATCTATTCATTAATTTGGTCAAGAAATTTGAGAAGTCAAAACTTTCTGTAATGGACCAATTTTGAAAGCACTTTTTTTTGTCTCAATTTACCTGTATTTTTTCATCCAGAATTTCCTGCTAGGTGGAAATATTTATAATGATAAAAAAATAAAGCTATAAAACACAGATGTTTATTTATATAGTAAACAAATATTAATTGCCTGCTATAACACAATATCTGTAGATAGAAGCTTTTCGATTACAAAATATCCTGGCTTGATCCGCATGCACTGAAGATTTTTTCCATCTGGCCCATTTGTTGGTGAAGTTGAATAGCCTTGGCTTAGAGGTTGCTCTTTTATAGCTCAAGAGACATACAACGTTTTCAGCTATGTGAAATTTTAAGCATCAACTTTGTCTGAGATGTTTTGTACTAAATTTAAGTGAAAGAAAAATAGACTTAAAAGGATAGTTCACCCAAAATGTTTAATTATCTCATCATTTACTCACTTTCATGCCATCCCATATGTGTATGACTTTCTTTCTTCTGCTGAACACAAACATTTTTTTTTTTAGAAGAATATTTCAGCTCTGTAGCTCTTTTCAACACAAGTGAATGGTGTTCAGACCTTTGAAGATCCAAAAATCACATAAAGGCAGCATAAAAGTAATCCATACGACTCCGGTGGTTTAATATTCAGAATGTCTTCTAAAGCAATGCAATCACTGTGGGTGAGAAACAGATCAATATTTAGATCCATTTTTTTTTTTTTTTTTTTTTTTACTATAAATATCCACTTTCACTTTCAGAATGTAAAAGTGAAAGTGGACATTTATAGGAAAAAGAGACTTAAATATTGATCTGTTTCCCACCCACTCTTATCACATTGCTTCTGAAGGCATGGATTTAACCACTGGAGTCATATGGATTACTTTTATGCTGCATTTATGTGATATTTGGAGCTTGAAAGGTCTGGTCACCATTCATTTGCATTGTATGGACCTACAGAGATGGAATATTCTTCCAAAAATCTTCGTTTGTGGTCTGCAGAAGAAATAAATTCATACACATCTCAGATGGCATGAGGGTGAGTAAATGATGAGAGAATTTTCATTTTTAGGTGAAATATCTCTTTAGATGAGGTAATTGACAGTAAGAGCTAGTGTATAACTGAGCTATAAAATTAATTTGGAGAGCATATCTTAGGTCTTGGGAGAATTTGGTGAGAAATATTTAAGTTCATATTGAAATATCAGACTTTTGATTGAAGGCTTTGATATCTTTGCATATCTGTGCACAGTTTGAGACATTGTTGAGATATCTTTTTAAAATCTAGAGGAGATACAGGTGCATCTCAATAAATTAGAATGTCGTGGAAAAGTTCATTTATTTCAGTAATTCAACTCAAATTGTGAAACTCGTGTATTAAATAAATTCAATGCACACAGACTGAAGTAGTTTAAGTCTTTGGTTCTTTTAATTGTGATGATTTTGGCTCACATTTAACAAAAACCCACCAATTCACTATCTCAAAAAATTAGAATACATCATAAGACCAATAAAAAAATTTTTTTAGTGAATTGTTGGCCTTCTGGAAAGTATGTTCATTTACTGTAATATGTACTCAATACTTGGTAGGGGCTCCTTTTGCTTTAATTACTGCCTCAATTCGGCGTGGCATGGAGGTGATCAGTTTGTGGCACTGCTGAGGTGGTATGGAAGCCCAGGTTTCTTTGACAGTGGCCTTCAGCTCATCTGCATTTTTTGGTCTCTTGTTTCTCATTTTCCTCTTGACAATACCCCATAGATTCTCTATGGGGTTCAGGTCTGGTGAGTTTGCTGGCCAGTCAAGCACACCAACACCATGGTCATTTAACCAACTTTTGGTGCTTTTGGCAGTGTGGGCAGGTGCCAAATCCTGCTGGAAAATGAAATCAGCATCTTTCAGCAGAAGGAAGCATGAAGTGCTCCAAAATTTCTTGGTAAACGGGTGCAGTGACTTTGGTTTTCAAAAAACACAATGGACCAACACCAGCAGATGACATTGCACCCCAAATCATCACAGACTGTGGAAACTTAACACTGGACTTCAAACAACTTGGGCTATGAGCTTCTCCACCCTTCCTCCAGACTCTAGGACCTTGGTTTCCAAATGAAATACAAAACTTGCTCTCATCTGAAAAGAGGACTTTGGACCACTGGGCAACAGTCCAGTTCTTCTTCTCCTTAGCCCAGGTAAGACACCTCTGATGTTGTCTGTGGTTCAGGAGTGGCTTAACAAGAGGAATATGACAACTGTAGCCAAATTCCTTGACATGTCTGTGTGTGGTGGCTCTTGATGCCTTGACCCCAGCCTCAGTCCATTCCTTGTGAAGTTCACCCAAATTCTTTAATCGATTTTGCTTGACAATCCTCATAAGGCTGCGGTTCTCTCGGTTGGTTGTGCATCTTTTTCTTCCACACTTTTTCCTTCCACTCAACTTTCTGTTAACATGCTTGGATACAGCATTCTGTGAACAGCCAGCTTCTTTGGTAATGAATGTTTGTGGCTTACCCTCCTTGTGAAGGGTGTCAATGATTGTCTTCTGGACAACTGTCAGATCAGCAGTCTTCCCCATGATTGTGTAGCCTAGTGAACCAAACTGAGAGACCATTTTGAAGGCTCAGGAAACCTTTGCAGGTGTTTTGAGTTGATTAGCTGATTGGCATGTCACCATATTCTAATTGTTTGAGATAGTGAATTGGTGGGTTTTTGTTAAATGTGAGCCAAAATCATCACAATTAAAAGAACCAAAGACTTAAACTACTTCAGTCTGTGTGCATTGAATTTATTTAATACACGAGTTTCACAATTTGAGTTGAATTACTGAAATAAATGAACTTTTCCACGACATTCTAATTTATTGAGATGCACCTGTACTAGATGAGGTAACTTGGATCTGTTTCTCAAGAGAAAAATCTGAGAAGCAAAAGATTCCATTAGCTCTCCATTTAATTAAATTTGGTGTCTTAGAGAAACAATGGTATGTGATATTAGAGACATCTAATTTGTGATTTGTTTTGTTCATATGGGTGGGACTTACTATATCAATATTACTATATTTTACATTTTTCCTCTGTTGGAAGATTATCCTCTGTGCATCCTCCCTTACTGCAGTGGTCATTACATTTGACAAGCCTTACAATCAGGCAAGCCATTCGTTTGACCTCTGAAATCCTTGCTGCTTCTTATGTCAGTGTTTGTGCTGATAGCTGCATAACGTAGGCTTGTCAAAGTGAGCAGTAAAGAGCTGGTGCCCTCCATCAACCCAAGGCTATCTAGGTGTAGCTTTTCTACTTTAAGGACATCTGCAGCTCATTCAACTTTAGCCAGTTCTTTATTTCTAGTTATTAAACACCATACCACTGATGTTATAGTTTCTGATTAAAACTCCCACAGTCTTATTTCTAATCCTTTATCTATGATTCTGCACTCCATGTCATCTTTCTTTTTGTCAGCACATTGAGAGCTTTGGCACACAGTTTTGACACTTTGTGTTTTTTTTATTTATTTTTTTGTTTTTTTTGGAAAGTTGGCACATAAGACTCACACAACTAAAATCCTGGAATGCACCTAAAGAGACATTTTCTTGCCTCATGACGGCTTTTAAAGGAATAGCATTATATAAAAAGAAATAATATAATTCTCAAAAATGAAAACATTAAATTATTGTCACTATTTACTCACCGCAATGTTGATCCAAACCTGTATGCCTTTCTTTGTTTCATATAATGAAAGTGTATGGTGACTCAGGACTGTCAAGCTCCAAAAAGGACAAAAAAGGCTGGACTCAAGATGTCAACAGAGAAAGTGATCATATGGATGTCATGATTCTGGTTAGCCCGCAGGTTTGTTTTGTTTGTTTGGTCATTTTCTCTCCTACGTGTTTCGCAGGCGCGCTCAACTGGCATGATCGCCGTTTCAGTGGGAACGTTCATTGTTCTCAGGGCGGCGCCGATCATGCCACTGATTGCTTGTTGAGCAAAACCTGTTCCAGCCTGATTGCGCTCCCTACATATGCCCTCATATGTTTTTCTGTTTCTTTGCCAGATTATTATGCTAAGTTGAGTACTCACGCTCCTTGTCTAGCTGGTCCTGTCTTGTCACTCTGTTGGTTTGCCCGTGTTGTCCAGGTTGTGGTTTGCCTTCCAGTCTTTGCTGAGTTCAGCCTGGCAATCCACAAGGAATTCCGCTCTATGCCCGTGTGCTGGGGATCCTTCTGCTGTTGCTCGCATTGTCCACTGGACATCTCTCTCATAGCCAAGCTTCCACGTTGGATTCTGCCAAGCTCCTCCTGACTTTCACGACGCACACACTCCACTGACGCATACACTACTCTCTACTCTGCGCAGTGTTGCATTTCTAATTTATTAATAAATATTTTTAGAACTGTTACCTCTGCTCCTGGATTGTTCTGTCCAGAACCTACACATTACAATGTATTCAGATGACTTGGAATATAGTGCACAAATCGTTTCAATTACATTTACTTTTGTTGTTGTCACTATTAATTTTCATTATATGGCAAAAAGCCTACTGAACATTTTCCTAAATCTTTCCTATTGTTGTTCTGGGAAGAAAGAAAGTCATGCAGGTTAAGAGTGACATTTGGGTGAGAATATAATGACAGAATTGTCATTTTTGGATTAACTATTCCTTAAAGAAAGCAATAACAATAAAACAGAGGTGGAAAAAAGAATTCCTTAAACATCAGATTCTTTCATTGATTCATAATGGATTCTGTTACTACACTTAGAACAAACAGGCTTGTTCTTGTTTTTTTAATACTTGGAAGCAACATAAACACCAACATTGGGAGAGAAACACATTATGGACGTCCATATAAAATAATTTTCTCACCTCAACAGACCAGATGTTGGATTGCCAATGTGCAAAGGTGCAAAGTAATTTAAAATAAACATGTTTAGTCACAAACTTAAGCTTGGTTAATGTTGGTTTTGCAGAAGCAGAGCACTGGAGAAAGATTCTCTCTCTTTTGCCCTTTCAACAAAATAAATACAGTCAGAGTGAAACTGAGTATAAACACTCAGACAGCTAAACCCAAATTAATGCAACTGAAATTGGAACAAAACTGAAGCATAAGTACAATGTGGTTGTTGCAAATGATAAATAATCTAATGATATGCAGGTTCAAACAGTTGGAAGACAATTTGGTCACCACCAATTTAGTGGACAGATGAGGCGAACTGAGTTTAAAAACAATTACCTTGATTAATTATTAGTACACTTTTTTATATAATATTTGTCAGTCTTGCAAGTTATGCATTACATAACTATCATACTATATGTATTTGTTATATAATATACACTATGTACTGTATATTATAATTTAAATAAAGATTTGATAACTCCAATTCGTGATACAGATATTAAATGGTATTTCAAATGCACTTAAAATGTGTTTATTGCTTCTGTAAATTTGATTCTCACAAAAAAGTTAAGAGACCAGAAAAAGCACATTAAATACTAAGTGAGAGTGGTGCTTGGATAAAATCCATCAGGAAGTAAGCGCAGAGCAAAAAATGCATCTAATGATACCTTCATCGCTTTGAGAAAGAATGACAGTTAATGGTGTATTCTTCCCAATCAACAAATGCACCATCTGTAACTTGTCATTGCCTGAGAATCTCTAGGAAAAGGGGAAAATATGGATCCATGCCTGAAAATAATGTATTTTGAAGGGAGGAGAAAAAAGATAAAAAGAGTAAAATCAAATCCGGTGTGCCAGTGATCAGTACTAAGTCACTCTCTGAGTGAACGAGAAATCTGTGATATTTGGAGCCTAATATTTCCTTTCACAAAGATTTCATTCTGCCTGTCTGGGTCTGGCCCACGTAAATGGTGATAATTTAATGGCACAGTTACCCACCAGCAGGTCTCCAAATGCTCTCACTGAGAGGCAGGCCTGCCATCAGCCTGATGACTGCAGGACCCCAGACCACTGCTTGGGTCTATTAAAACCCTCAGTCAGGAAAATTCACAAGTGGAACACTTTGAACACACCAAGGTGGCAATGTTCAGACAGTTAAAATGAATTTATCAATGAATATTTTATCAATGAAAATCAAAGGCCTTGTTAAATAACACTCAATTTCACACTTAATATATTGTGCAAGTGTACCCATGCAGACTTTGAAATTTGCATATCTATGATGTGTTATTTTGGGTTTCTTGGCTGTGTAGGTGTTCTAAGGTGAAGCTATTTTATGGCATTGCCTGTCATTGAATTGGTTCCAGTGGTAATACTTTATAATAACAGTACATGAATAATAATGAATAAATACCTGAATTAATAGTTACTTCCACATGAACTAATGAAGAGCTAACATTAACTACAACATGAGTCATACGAATTCATGCATTAATTACAACATTCCTTAATTACATGTTTGATAGTTAATGCATTAATTAACATTAGGGAATAGAATGTGAAGTATTTCGACCTTGAATTAAATATGCATATTTAATATTGTCATAATTCAATATTTTTTTGCATTTGGCTGTCTGTAGTTTTGCCACAAATGTCATTGAATGACATAGCATAATTCCACCATTTTTTTATTGGACAAAAAAAAAAAAAATAATAATAATAAAAATAAAAATAACGTTTTGGTCCTTTTTGTATTGATGTGGTCTCAGACCCTTTGTTGTTCATACCAGAATTCCTTCAGAACTCAGACCTGATTACTGTATGTCATTTGGCTAACAATAAAGTGGCATACATATAACTGTAATTATAATGATAAATTGTCACTTCTTAAGGTGAAATAACGTAACAAATACGTTATTCTCCATCCCTTTCATTTCATACTCACCCTACCACTCAATTCACTAGTGATCCAGACTATAGAAATAGGAAAGGTTGTCTTCATGTTGCTGGATCAGTGTTTGTTTTTGTCATATATACAGTATTTCTCAATACTTTTCATGGTTACATTGTGAATTTTATCAAATATCAAAATGATGATAATATTAGATCATCATCATCATCATCATCATCATCATCATCTATTAATAACAGTAATTTGTTTTGTTAATTTTTCTGTGGACATTTGTGCATGTAAACATTCAATCATTTGTTGCATGAACTTCACCCATTTCATGTGCAGATAGTTCACTACATTTCTGCCCGGAACTACAGTATGTTTCTGATGGGGCACATACTGTACTGTATAAGCGGCACTCTCTAAGTGTTGGCTAGCTGCTTGCCACTATTTCCTATGGTAATGCTGACATTTTTAATCTAAAATTATTGGTTGTTTTGTTGGACTGAGTTAAGGATTAATGTCAGTGTTCATAATATCCATTTTGACTACGTTATTTGGAGTATTTGAATTAATGTTGTTTTTTGAACATATTAAGTGCTAACACTAGCATTTTTAGCATTTCCGATTTGACATCAGGAGAGATATAGAGAAATAATATAAAAGTGTCTTGTATGTCTTAACAGGTATGTTTGGTTATTATTTTGAGTCTGTATACAGTATGTTTTAAAAGAGATTTTATTCAAAGCATTTCGGTGGAAGTTTGACACCAGTATTTTTTTTCTTTTTTTTTCTTTTTTTTTATCACATTAAAGGTGTTTTTCCCTTAAAATTTTATTTTTATTTTTTTTATCTCATATATGCTGGTGGATATGTATTTTCAAATAAGCAGATCTTAAAAAAAAAACTTGGTCTTTATTTAACTGGTGCATGTGTATTAAATGATTTGTTAATGCATTATCATGTCATGACTTGGTGGGGCACATAATTTTTAACTCATTATCAGGGTTGGGGAGTAACGAAATACATGTAACAGGAATACGTATTTAAAATACAAAATATAAGTAACTGTATTCCACTACAGTTACAATTTAAATCATTGGTATTTAGAATACAGTTACATGCAAAAAGTATTTTGAATTCTGAAGAGATTACTTTGCATTTTATTGTCATTTGTTTCATTTAATATTTAGTCCTTTCAGATGGAAAACATTTATACATATAAATGATGCGATCCAAAGTACATTTGAACAGCAGTGAAACACTTTCTTATGATGTGTTACATTCATACGAGCAGACAGAGAAGTAAGTTTGAAATAAGTTTGGAGCAGAAGAAACATAAATAAACCTTGTGTAAATTGTCAGCTTTAAGCTAAGCTAAAATACTATTTCTAGCCATTTTACATGCACATGTTACCAGGCACGATCATAATTTTTATCAAGGAAATTCACGTTGGAATAATAATTTCTTTTTTTCTAGTAAAACCTTTGAGATTAGGGCAAAAATCTTATTCTTGATAATAATTTTTTTTTATTGTTTTCCTGTAAAAATATCTACAAATCCTTAAAACAAGTTCAATTTGATTTATCTTGTTTTAGTAACAACACTGCATAAGATATTTAGGTTTTTCAAAGAATGTATTTTTAACATGTGTATTTTGTCTTACTGTACTGGCAGAGTTTTTATAGTCAAAATAAGTGAAAAAATCTACCAGTGCTGAAGAAGTATTTCAAAGTATTTAGAATACATTACTGACCTTGAGTAATCTAACAGAATACGTTACAAATTACATTTTACAGCATGTATTCTGTAATCTGTAGTGTAAAATTTCAAAAGTAACCCTCCCAACCCTGCTCATTATAAACTACCCATGAACCCATGACTTGTTAATGCAGCATCATATTGCAGTCTTTAGTTGGTGGGGCACATCATTGTAAACTTACTATCAACTACATATGTATTATACTAGTATTAATCCCATTTAAATCACATATTGTTTAGCATATTAGTTTAGGTTTGTCATGGTGTAAAAGCTGAGATGCGGACATGGCCTACATATGGATGATGAGTGAACAAAGTGGTAGCACCCACAGTGGTAGGGTGAGTATGAAGGGAAAGGAATGGAGAATCACAGAGAACGGGTTAAGATCAGCAGAGCGCAACAGTCTGGTTCTGGAAGTAAAAATCCCATTAATTTATCCCATAGACAAATTGATTTTCAACGATAACTTATAAACCTTTAAAGACAGACCTACCACGAGCTCTGAGGTTGTTCATCAATGGTATATACTTCTGTTGAAGCCATCCATCTGTGTTACCTCAAATTCATTGTTTAAAAATCATGTTTGATAGCGGACTTCATGGTAAACAACTACATTAACCATGGTCCAGCAGAGAAAGATCCACCAATCAGAGAACTGTGTCCAACAGAACCCGCAAAACGTGGCTCTGAGCGACCACACGCTCCCATGACGCACTGTGAATGACATAATCAAGTCGTCTCCCTTCACCCTTAAACTGCTTATATATTTTAACATATTGGGATATTTTGCAATAAACATAAAATATATTGCTTCTATACTTATAATCAACAACCTAAAATCAATAGTTTTATATATTCCTATAGTTTTTTATTCAATGACATCATTAGCATTGCTTCAAGGGATTGTAGTCTGTGCCCTCATGAAACGAGATAAGTACACAGTCTTGTACCTTTGTCTTTATGTCCGATTTTAAAATACTTTTTTCCTCAAAACAAAGTTAGTGATGTTGTGATTCACCACGGAGCTGGTTGGGTTGGTTCATGGCTCACAACTCTTTTATGAAGGATTTTATTAAAAGTCTATGGAAGAAATGAATGGGGACAATACTTCCAGAACCCAAATGGCTGAAAAAGTGGGCCGTCACAGTTGCGCTCTATTATTATTATTAAGAATAATTATTGGTGGCAATCATTAAAGGAAATTCTTTTAAATGGTTTAATCCATCTCTTCTGAAGTTGTCCTTTCGCTTTTCGGTGACATCAGACCAAAATATAACTCCTTTTTCACAATACATTTCCTTGGCTATCATGATTTCAAACTCTATTACAATTTCTTGCACCATCTAGCACTCTGCGCATACGTCAAGCACTAGAAAGTGTGATTGAGCTTGAAATCATGATTGTGCCTAGAGACTGCAATGGCAAGATGTACAGTGAAAAATTACAATTTGGTTTATTCTCACCCAAAACCAATTGTGTCACTTTAGGAGATGTGAATTAAACCACTGGAGTCATACAGATTACTTTTATGCTGGTTTATGTGCTTTTTGGACCTTAAATTGTTTTGTTCCCATTCACTTGCATTGTATGGATCTACAGAGCTGAGATATTCTTCTAAAAAAATTTGTTTGTGTTTTGCAGACAAAACAAAGTCATACACATCTGGGATGGCATGAGGGTGAGTAAATGATGGGAGAATAATACCTTCAGTATGTTCAATATTTGATAAGGATGATCCATGTAAATAATGCAGAATAATCCTGCATCATCCAGAGATGTTTGTGGCGAAACTGAAAACATCAGAAATTATATATATATATATATATATTTTATGACCATACTAAATTATGTACATTTAATTCAAGGTTGAAGTATTTCACATTATTTCTTATAAAGCCTGTTTGATTCAGGGCGTTTTCACACCTAGTTCATTTGAGCACTCCAAACAATCTCAGAGTGGTATAATGTGTAGATGTGAACAACCCAAATTATCTCAGACCACCTTCTGAGTACGGTTCGTTTGCGGGTCCTTTTGTGGTTCGATTGGTTGTTGCTACGTTAAAGCAAAGAGGTACAAGAAAATACAAACTATTTTGATAGTGAAAGCAAAGCTCTCTGTTTCACTTTAATTTAATGTTTGCGTAATGGCAAAAGATTTTGCTTCATTAATATATGCAGTGTTAATGACACGCAGGAGGAGTCGCCTGCTTTATTTCTGTTGAGAAAGTCATAGGATCTCGTTTCGTTTTCCTTCATACAAAATAAGGGGTCGTGGGTTTAATCGGAAACCCTTAACATAATGTCAAGGTAAAGAATTTAGCGCAGAAATATATTACTATTGCATAATATTAATAGAATAGGTTAGAACAGAATATAATTGGCTGGGTTGTCTGTGTTATATTATAAACTGTGTAAATGTAAAGTTGACCAAAAAGAGGGACATGTTTTAAGTATTTGGAAATATTTTAACATTGAAAATGGTATTTTTCATGTCATTCTATCCCTGTGCAATATTTTAAGTTGTTAAAGCCATAAAGGTTCACTCAGCGATTCCTGAGAAACACTGTTGATATTCAAAATCAACTGCCAAAACAAACACACCCCTCCCTTCAGTACTCTTTTGGAAGCTCCGCCCCCCAAATTCATTAAGATGTTGCTGCTAAGATAACTTGCAGAGAAGGCAAGACTGTTTTACGCACACCAGCTCCAGACACTCACAACTCTCCTGCAACTAAATCTAACATCACAACAACAGCATATATGGGTTCTGTGAAACATAGCAAAATTAATGTTACCCACCTATCGAGAAGAAAAAGAGCAACTTTTGCATCCATCTTCAAGCCTTTTACCTCTCCGAGGTCTCTGCAACGTTGAAAATCCTCGCCGATGTTGACGTGGCTCCTAGCCCTCAACTAATCTTAATCCTTGTTTTTTATTTTATATTTGTTTGACAATATTTTCTCTTGGTCTGTTTCTCAGCCATTTGTCCTCCTTGGAGTTTAGAAAGTTAGCATCAGCCAGATTTGTCATTGCTCTTCTAATGAATAATGTGTATTCAGCACACATACACCTTAAGAAGTGACAATTTATCATTATAATTACAGTTATATGTATGCCACTTTATTGTTAGCCAAATGACATACAGTAATCGGGTCTGAGTTCTGAAGGAATTCTGGTATGAACAACAAAGGGTCTGAGACCACATCAATACAAAAAGGACCAAAAATGAAACTGGGTCCTCTTTTAAGTCCACTTACATTGTGAACACCAAAAGCACTGAGGTCATTTGCAGCTGGTTCCTTCTTTGGTTCACTTTAACTGAACTGGGTTTGGTTCATTTTAAAGGGACTATATGTGAAACCACCCTTAGTTTATTCCCTCTTGTTAATTAATGCATTAACTATCAAACATGTACAAACATGTAATTAAGGTGACCGTTATTAATGCATGAATTCGTATGATTCATGTTGTAGTTAATGCTAGCTCTTCATTAGTTCCTGATTAGTCCATTCCTTAACTCCTTAATTTATGTGGAAGTAACTAATAATTCAGGTATTAATTCATGATTATTCATGTACTGTTATTATAAAGTGTTACTGTTCCAGTTTAGTTTGTGGTTCCTGTAGGATGGGTTAACATATGAACACATCAGCATACACAGATCTGCAACGTTTCAGAAATTCACAGTTTCCTTACTGCGCTGTTTAATATCCAAACAGCGTGCAATGGCATTAATTGGATATGCTGTAAGATTAAATTCTGTCATGGGCACAGCATAGACAATAACGGATTGTTTCAAAATTGCCCTCTACGTCAAAACCACATGCTACAAGAAAAATGATAGCTCTGTTTCCAAACCCTAGTGAGCTGCCTTGCCGTCTACTGACTGCAAAAGGATGCAACTCAGATAGTGACACGATAATGCACACAGGATACTCAACTCACAAATGATTTTAGTAGAGTTTCGTGGTAGCTTGTTGCTAAGTTAAGGGGCCGTTCAGACTGAGCATGCTCTATGCAGTGCAAAGAATAGAACAGAATGCAGGTGTCTCAAGACGTGTTTTTAAAAGTTGAAGTTCTTTTTAACTTGACATGGCATCTAAGAAAACATGACATTGCTGCGCGAGATACTGAAAAACAACATGATATGGCGTAGCAGTCAAAGACGGCCATCGAGTGCATGTTTTCATAGAAAACTATTGAAAAAGGACACAGACAGATGAAAAACATGTTCAATGTGAACAGCCCCTAACCCTCTGATATTCTCTTCTAAAAGACAAAAATACATAGAGCACAAATATTTGGTGAATAATTCATTTTTAATTACACAGCTATTTTATTGAAAAAAAAATTTAGCATTAAAAGAAATATAAGTATATAATAAATAATCAACATTTTACTTTTCACTGATACTGTTTACTTTTATGGAACTTGCATAAGAAGGATAGGGATACTGTCTTAGAGTTTGGTAGCATAATTAAGTTGCCTATATTTTGGAACATTCTTCGCATCTGGAGCGTGCCTATGATGCCTTAAAATGCTGCCTCCATAAGCTGCGCGAAAGGATTTGGAAACAGAGCTAATATTTGAATCAGAATCAAAAGAAGAATCAGAATCAGAATGAGCTTTATTGCCAAGTGTTCTCATTTACACAAGGAATTTTTTTTTTGGTGATAGGAGAAACAAGTGCACACAGAACATTACAGTGAGACACAGAATATAAAACAAGGTAAGAGTATAAATAGACATACAAATTATAGGACATGTGTAAGCGGTAATGTATGTGCAAGGTAGGGGTATGTACAGTTATTGAATTAAATATGTGAATTTACATGTGTACATGATATATTTATTTACATTATTGCACTATGGGGGAAGACAGTCCTGAAGACAGTTTAATTGTTGATGTGGAAAATGGCCTAAGGGTAAAAACTGTTCTAGTGCCACTGTTCTGTTCAGTGCTCTGTAGTGCCGGCCAGAGAGCAACAGTTCAAAGAGGGAGTGGGCAGGGTGTGTGAGGTCCAGAGTGATTCTATCTGCACATCTCCTCACTTTGGAGAGGTACGGGTCTTGGAGGGTGGGCAGGGGGGTACCAATAATCCTCTCAGCATTCCTGACTGTCCATTGTAGTTTCCTTCTGTCTGATTTGGTGGCTGAACCAAACCAGACAGTTATAGATGTACACAATACAGACTCAATGACGTCCGAGTAGAACTGTGTCAACAGCTCCTGTGGCAGATTGAACTTCCTCAGCAAACTTCAGGAGCTTGGCAGAGGGGTCCTTTGCAGTGCAGTCATTTGTGTACAGGGAGAAGCGCTGTGGAGAGAGAACGCATCCCTGAGGAGCACCAGTGCTAATAATGAGGGTCCCAGATGTGAGTCTCACTAGCTGCTGCCTATCTGTCAGAAAGATGGTGATCCATCAACAGATTGGGGTGGGCACGGAGAGTTGGCTCTGTTTGTTTGAGAGAAGATCAGGCATGATGGTATTGATGGCTGAACTGAAGTCCACAAATAGGATCCTTGCATAATTCCCAGGTCTGTCGAGGTGTTGCAGGATATAATGCAGTGCTATGTTGACAGCATCATCCACTGACCTGTTTGCTTGGTAACCAAACTGAAGGGGCTCTAGCAGGGGTCCAGTGATGTCCTTCAGGTAGGCCAAAACCAGTCTCTCAAACGATTTCATGATGACAGACGTGAGAGCGACAGGTCTGTAGTCATAAATTCCTTACATTTTGGGTTTTTTGGGGACCGAAAAATAAAAGTATTATATTAGCTCTGTTCCAAATCCTAGCAAGCAGCCCACGGAGACAGCATTTTAAGGCATCATAGGCATGCTCCAGATGCAGTCAAAGACGGCAATATAGTGCATGTTTACATAGAAAAATGATAAAAAAACAATGCTGACAGATGCACAAACAGCCCCTAATACTCAGATATTCTCCTCTAAAAGGCATAAAAATACCCTCCCCCCACCCCCCCACCCACCGCACCTGACAACTTCATCCACAGTTGTTTAATGGGGAAGCTCCACTGTGTCACTTATTAAATGGTTGTACTCAGACTCTTAGAGTATTGTTGTGGATCAGGGCAGGTGTGAGCTCCCCACTATTGTTGCATATCAAGTGTGACACATTGATCAGTGACCTTAATATCCCTCTATTGATTTCAGTTGGCTTTGTCTTCATCCTTAAACTACCAATAAAAATCTCATCCACCCAAAAGCCAAACTTTGGTTTCCAAGGTGATTCTGGGGAGGATAGACCAATGAAATAAAACATGGCAGAATTGAACACTTGTTTAATTCCACCATAAATCATTATGATTTATTGTGTTTTAAAGATAAATAAAGGAAAACGTATGGCCCTGTGTTATCCTCACAGTGTCTGTGGAACTGCATTTATGGCTGTGAAATGCTTTTTGGGCAGTTCTTCTCTAAAAGGACTTGCTCTTAGGGGCATGGCAGTGCTGCTTTGAGTGGATTCGGCAGGTTTACATGATAATCACCACAGATGGCCACCAACCAGCATGTTTTCATAGACTTTAAGGGGATTTCAGACAAGATCTGTGTATTGCAATCATGGATGAGGGAGCTGGAGGTGGAGAAAGCCGATGTAAGACAGCTCAGCTGACTGGCCCCATCAAGTTCATCCGCTGGTAGAATGAGTCCCTCCCAGCCCACATATTTTGGAAGCTCTTCAAAATCCACAATCACCACAGGCACTTCAAAGCATTGAAGAAGGAACTCTCAAAAACAGCATTCAGCTACATATCCCAAGCCTTCTCTTGTGACTCAAAGAGCACAAGATACACGGCTCAACTGTTCTGTTCTCGTCTTTCAAAGTGTTGATGCAAGATAAAGACCCAATTCTCAACAGGTTCAGCAACAGATAAGATTGCAGCTTCAGGGCACTCCAGCATGATAGAGTCTCTTGGTGAGCTCCCAAAGGAGGCTTATCTGATACAGGGAGTGCTGATCGGGAACCATGGAGGAGTGGGATAGCCTACATCCCAGGTTGATTCTGTCCTCTACAGAAGTGACCCTCGGTCCGCCTGCCACAATAACTTGCTTATCTTTGTGCAACATTAAAAAACAAAAACCTTAGGCCGTGTCCTAAGGGTCAATGAAGTGACGCCCATTTTTGGCCAGATCTATTATATTAAAAATACATTCAAAAATGCAATTCACAGGAACAATTTACTTGAATATACCTCTTCTATGATGAGCATATTTTCATATTTTTAAGTCATATTGATATTTTTTCTGGGGTTTAAAGTAAAAAAATGTCATGTGATGTCCAGAGACATTAAAATAAAAAGTCAAAATCTAATTAAAAGTTGAAATTCCTGAAAAAAGAAATGTTGGCATAACTAGTGCAGAATAATATTTTATTGTTATTTCTTAAAAATATATTTTTAAATATGATTAAAAACGCTTTTGTCAACAAAAAACAAACAATCAAACAAACATACAAACAAACAAAAAATGCTTTTGTCCACCAAATCAAAGTCATTTGGTGTAACCAACATGTAGGTAGTTATTTTGTTGTTTATGTTGACCATAAAAACCATAAAACAGAGCGGAGACCTTTAGACCCTTAAGACTGAGCATGAAGTTTTAAAAAACATCTGATATTTATTTTGACATTTTTATGAAAAGGCATATTTTGTTCATGTGATGTAACCCTGAAAAAACTTTTGACTCCAAAATTCATAATATTTATAAAAAAAAAAATATAAAAAAAAAAATATATATATATATATATATATATATATATATATATATATATATATATATATATATATATATATATATATCTTGAAAAATGTGTTTGAAAACTTTTTGGAAATTTTTGATTAAGTTGTTTATACTCTCATGTATTCAAGGTGCAAATACAGTATTATGATATTTTTTACTTAATGGTTACACCGCATGACAATTTTAAAGTATTTTTTGGTAGAAAACGCTATAAGGGTTTTTCAAAAATGTATGAAACCAAATTGGACACAAAGATTACATTTCTGAGAACATGATCAAGTGTTTTAAACTAGATTTTAAAATATTTCTCATTATAACACCTTGTACAACCTTATTTGTCAATGACCCATAAAACAAACAAAAAAAAATCTTTGTCTACACCATCCACCTTGAATTTTTTTTACAAATCGACCACTCCACATGCATTGTAAATCTTAGAGTAATATCGGATAGGAATTAAACTGCTGTGAAAGTGACATTATCTTTCATCTTTCAAGCTAAAAACAAAGTGATTGAGATTCTACATGTTTTGGAGGGAATTTGATTAAAAATCCCAGAGTGGATATTCCGATTTAATATATAATTTGACACTTGCTTAATGATTTAGCTTGATTCAAGTAAATGAAAGAGCATGTGGTTTGACAAGATATGTGATGATGAAACTTGCCGGCAAACCACATAATGAAGTAATGTTAAGAAATTGCTGGCATGCTCTGCTGAAAAGACCATCTAAGGCAAGCATTTCTTTCTATTTTTGCTGGTAAACCAGCATGGCCATGCTGTTTACTTGCAAAAAATGATGATCAATTAGCATGGTTTTTCTGGTATAACCTGAATGACCAAGGAACTCTTGCTGATTAACTTAGTAAATAAGTCTGGTGGGGATACCAGTAAACCAGTATCCAAAACACAACATATGCTGGTGACTTGCAATGCTAGTCTATTTTAAGTCATCACCCAACTACTTAATTTATTATTTCACTCCATTTACTTCTGTTTTTATATTAGAGAATACTTCATACAGCATTTCATTGCCACTCTAGCACGTCCATTTTTATGGGTTTTAAATTCACACTGAGAGATCATTATTTCAAGTTACTCTTTGTGAGAACATCATTACATCTTGGTTTAGTCAAAGATGGCTAGACAGCATTATTAGACCCCAAATCTTAATCTTAACAGGATATTAAGATGAGCAAAAGGATAACTTATTAAACTACTTAAACTCATAATTGTGCATCAGTGTTGGAAATGATCATCTGCCTCTAACCAGAATCTTTGCAGATGGTTTTGGAATGAACAACCAACTTATAAAACACTATTTACCAAAATATAAAACACAAAATGTCCACTGTGTGTTTTTTTTTTGTTTTTTTTTACGTAAATCACTCGGTTTCACATGGTATTGACAATCTTTCATAAGACTTTCAGCAATGGGATGGTAGAGAACAGGATGAAAGGTGGCTAGGAGATAGATATGCTTTCATATTATTTTAAAAAGAGGCCTGGCTGCTTTTACCTCACAGGAGAGATCATACGAGAGATCAAGAACAGGTCTCTTTTTCATGGGTTGCCAGGAATTTAAGGTGAGCCAGACTTTCAGAGACTGTTTTCTGACACAAACTCTGATGTTCATGAGACTTCACAAGTGTACAGAACAAGTTTAGACTGAATTCTTCTGAAGTTTAAGCATTCCAGTGTTGTTATTCGAGACACTTAGGCACAGTGTCATCTGTATACACTTTCTCAGTTTATATGTATCAGCAACATTGTTTTCTGATAATTATTTAATATAAAAGTAGATCATTTTAATTTCTCATGCTGCTTATTGATCTCCAGATTTGTATTTAAAATGCATCATATAAAAGCTCATTGTGCCCAAGAACAAGGTATTTCTTCATATATTTTAGATTGAGGTATGTGTGTGTGTGTGTGTGTGTGTGTGTGTGTGTGTGGTTCTTTAAGAAACTGACATTTGTTAACCAATCAAAGAGGTTACTGTCTAAGCTCTGCTCCCTTGTTGCATCGGTAGTGTAGCTAGGTGGAGAGTTTAGTCTCGTTTTCAAAGTTTCAGTCATTATATCATCATTCTAGTCGTTGGAAACACTGTTTTTGTTGTTTTCATCCCTTAAATGGTGAGTTGATTACTATTGTAGACTAAATGTTAAGAAAATGGTGGATGTTGGGGGCCTGGGTAGCTTAGCGAGTATTGATGCTGACTACCACCCCTGGAGTCGTGAGTTATAATCCAGGGCATGCTGAGTGACTCCAGCCTGGTTACTAAGGAGGGTAGAGTCTCATGGGGTAACCTCCTCGTGGTCCCTATAACATGTAGTTCTTGCTCCCGGTGGGGCGCGTGGTGAGTTGTGCATGGATGCCGCGGAGAATAGTGTGGGCCTCCACACGCGCTACGTCTCCGTGGTAACGCACTCAACAAGCCACGTGATAAGATGTGTGGATTGATGGTCTCAGACGCGGAGGCAAGTGAGATTCGTCCTCCGCCACCTGGAGTGAGGTGAGTCACAATGCCACCACGAGGACTTAGAGCGCATTGGGAATTGGGCATTCCAAATTGGGGAGAAAGGGGGAGAAAATCATAATAATTTAAAAAAAAAGGTGGATGTTAATGGAGTTGATGTTAATGTTTGAAATGCTTTAAAATCGCTGTAAAAGTGAGTTGAGGGTTGATTTCACACAATCAACTTCAGAGAAATGAATATGTATTACCTACATTTTGATTTTTGGTGGCTGAATGCAGATGTTTAAACCTGATGAAAGTTGATTTAGTAGGTTAGAAAATTCCAGAAGATATGTAATTTGCATATTTGTGATATAAATGTTTTTTATGTTCTGTCTTATGTTATGTTTCATGCATTTAAAGTCATTTTGTTGAAATATCAAATCAAAAGGCAAGACATTTGAAATAATATTGTGTTTAAAGTTATTTAAGTTACTTGAAGAACTTAATTAGATATGTTGTATAGCAAAATTGTATAATAAATATAACATTCATAAGTATACATTCACTGTATATATAAGGTCAAATTTGTCATACACTGATGAAAATGCCATGGTTTATGAACATTTAATCTGAGTGAACCTGTTTTATATAAACAGGTCAGGTCTTTTTCTTTTGAATTGTCTGATTGAGTGGAGCTCTGAATTCATTGATGGCAAGTCAACCCCATGGAGAAATAGAACAGAGCATGCTGAAGATTTCACTGTCCAGGACAACAAATTTGATTTTTCATAACCAATCAATGTGGTAGGATTATTCTTGATTATTTTTCTAATTTTCTTCAGTAAAGGAAGAGACTACTTTTAAATATTTAACAAAGAATGTTCACATACGGACTGAAGTGACGACAAGAGACTGTGTTTTATTTTATTTTATTTTTTGTTTATTGAAATGGTGATAAATATGTACAAAGTGTATATTGTTCTACATTTTATTAATTTTCAATAAAGCCGGTATAAATATTCTCTAGAACAGTAGTCTGAGTGGTTTCTGACAAACACCTCCACCTCCTTAACGAACCTAGTTGCTCGGGCCAGTTGGCATTGAGAATTTAATTGATTTATAAAGCATTTATTCAGTGATTTATAAAGTAACGTGATACACTTGTTACATAAGGAACTTTGGTGCCAGCCAGGAGGTGGTGCTGTTGTGTCAGATTAAGGTTCAAATTAATTAGATAATTGTGTTGTTGTTGTTTTTTTATTGTCTGGCAATTATCTGGTTTTCTTAAAAAAATAAATAAATAAATAAATAAATGTTTACCAGTTATCTTACCAACTGAAATTGAAATATTAAAAAAGAGTGTTTTGTCTTTAGCAGATGAAGACATTTTTTATTACTTGAAGCAACATGGTCCTATTTCAAGGGTCATAGAAATCAACAACCCAGAGTCTGAGTATTAAAAGCAGGTAGTTGTCCCACTCCCACTAGAATTCTAGAGCACTTCCAAACATGACATTACTTATCATGTAAGGCCCCTTGCTAGTGTTTACACATTCAGAGCTGGAAAGGAAGCTACCAAGTCATATCTTGAAGAACTTCAGAACATTGCTATGATGAGTGGCCAAGCTTTCAATATAGTACTACAGGAGGAGTTGTCACGCATAAGTGAGTCAATTACTTGGCCTACCCAAGCTAGTCATGAGATTGAAGCTGTTGTGCTAAATGGTAAGGAGCAAGAAATGGACAGTGACATTCATTCTCATCCAACTCTTATCACCACTAATAATAGTGTGTCAGTTGAAACTCATGCAGTGCCAACTATGGACATAAAAACTAAAGATGTTTAACCCCTCAATTAAGTCATTTTGATGTTCAACCCTCAGAAGTATGAAAACTCATAGTAAAGCATATAGTGAAGAGTCCATTTAATGAAGTAGATTATGACTCATGGAGAGCAAATGTTGAACTTATCCTCCAAGATCCTACAGTTTCTGACTTGAAATGATCCAGAATAATAATCGAAAGTCTTCTTCCTCCGGCTGCAGACATAATTAAGCCTCTTGGTTCTCAGGCTTCTGCAAATACTTATCTTAATCTTCTTGATTCAGCATATGGAATAGCCGCTGATGGCGATGAACTGAATGCAAAGATCTTGAACACTCTTTAAAATGCAGGCGAAAAACCCTCTTCCTATCTTTATAGGCTGCAGGTAGCTTCACATTGGCTATAAAGCGAGGAGGAGTCTCTGATAATCAACAAGATAGATTGCTTCTCAAACAGTTCTGTTATGGCTGCTGGGATGATGTTCTCATAGCAGAGCTACAGCTAGAGCAAAGGAAAGTTAACCGACCTTCTTTCTCGGGAGTTGCTGCTGCTTTGGCATATGGAGGAGGATAGGTTAGCTGCCAAAGCAAAGCGCAGAAGCAACATCTTGGTGCCTTTAAAGCTAAAGTTATGTCAGGCTCACAAGTTACATACACTTACCATAAAGCTTATGATGCTTCTGGAGCTTCTGGAGAACACAACTCTACTGAAACACAGAAGCTTAAGAAACAAGTAACAGATCTCCAAGCCCAGCTTGCTAAACTGAGAATTCCCAAGCCCCAAAAGCCTAAAACAGCCAAGCCTAATAATCCTAAAAAGTCTGACTCTGAGAAAACGGGATCTAAGGTGGTGGAAAACCAAGCAGCCTCAGAGATCTGTACAAAGCTCAAAACAAAACCAAAGCCATGGTACTCTTTCTCATGTGGTGAAGATGGACATATTGCCAAACTTGGGTTCATGTGAAAATGAGCCCAATCCATTATTAGTTGAGTCCAAGCTGAAAGAGCTGAGAGACAAGCAGAAACTATGGGAAAGTCAGAATATGTCTTCTGATTGTTTTATGTTAAACTAGATCCTATCACAAAACAGATGGGAACTGGAAAACAAAATTAATGTCCAAAGCCTTTGAAACAAAAGGCTTCTTTAAAAAATGCCAGAGTAAGAGAGTCAGAAAAGTCCCTGCCCAAAGGGCTAGTCTGGTCGGGTAAGAACTGCAATTGTCTGTTAGACACAGGGTCACAGGTGACTACCATTCCATGGTCTTTCTATCAGGCACACCTGTAAGAGCGAAAAATGTTTGCCTTGACTAATCTCTTTGAAGTTGAAGGAGCAAATGGGCAGAGTGTCCCATATGAAGGATACATTGAACTCTGTGTCATTTTCCCCAAAGAGCTTTGCAGAACTGAATTTCCAGTTGACACTTTAGAACTGGTTGTCCCTGATTTGCAGTTCAATAATCAGTCCCAGGTGTTGATAGGGATGAACACTCCTGATGTTTTGTACAGTCAAATAAAATTCTTGAAACCAAGCCAAGCTCCATATGGCTATAGGGCTGAGCTAAAAACTCTTCAACTCAGAGAAAACAAATGAACAGTGGTAATCTTGGATTGGTGAGATTAAAGGGCAAGACACAGAAGTAATTCTAGCCAGTCAAATCCCATATTCATAACATAAATACTGTGAAAGTAGCAGAGATTGAGCCATCATCTAAATTTCCTTTGCCCGGTGGTGTCCTTATATCAGGTTGTGTACTCACCCTACCTACCATACAAATTACCTGTAATGCTTAAAAATTAAACCAATCATGATGTTCTCATTCCAGCCAACAGTGTGATTTCTGAATTAAATTCAGTTCAGAGTGTAGTACCTACAAAGAATCAAGCTGATTTGAGTAAATCATCTTGCAGAGCAGATAAAACAGAGAACAGAGCTAACCTTACCTTTGACTTCAGTGAGTCCTGTCCAGTCGAGTGGAAGGAGACAATTGCTAGAAAGCTAAACAGTATGCCTGAGGTATTTGCACTTCATGATTTGGATTTTGGTCACACAAAAGTAGTGAAACATTAAATCAATCTTACTAATGACACACTATTCAAGCAGCGAGCAAGGCCAGTACATCCCCATGACCTGGAAGCTGTTAGGAAGCATCTTCAGAAGTTTGCAGATTCAGGAGTGATAAGAGAGTCACAGTCCCCATTTTCATCCCCAGTCGTGGTTGTGTGAAAGAAAAATGGAGACGTGAGATTGTGTATTAACTATTAATTATAGAAGGTTAAATCTGCAGACTGTGAAGGATGCTTATGCACTTCCTAATTTAGAAACATTCACAGCACTCACTGGGTCAAAGTGGTTCTCAGTCCTAGATCTGAAGTCAGGGTATTATCAGATCGAGATGGAAGAATCTGATAAGTTCAGGACCACTTTCGTTTGTACCTTGGGGTTCTGGGAGTTTAATCGGATGCCCCAAGGCATCATAAATGCACCAAATACTTTCCAAAGGTTAATGAAAAAATGCATGGGTGACATGAACTTGAAAGAGGTTATTGTTTTCCTTTGATAATCTTTTCAGAAACGCTTGAGGACCATGAAGAGACACTTTTAAGAGTTCTTCATCATCTCAGAGAGTATTATATAGTTTCAAGTTATCTCCTGAGAAATGCAAATTCTTTCAAATGTCTGTCTGTTACTTGGGTCACATAGTGTCTGAGAATGGAGTAGAAACAGATCCAGAGAAGATAGCAGCCTTAAAGACATGGCCAAGTCCTTGGAACCTTAAGGAACTTTGGTTATTCCTTGGGTTCTCTGAATATTACAGACATTTTGTTAAAGATTATTCTAAGATTGTTAAACTCTTAAATGACTTAACAGCTGGATATCTACATTTGTGGAAAGGAATCGAGTAGCAGAATCACGAAAGAACATACTTATATCCCAAATAACCATTTCTTGATCGATGGACTTCTCAGTGTCAACTTGCGTTTGACAATATTATTGACAAACTTACAATGGCTCCCGTTCATGCCTTTGCTAACCCCAGACTTCCCTATGTTCTACATACCGATGCAAGTACAACTGGCCTGGGTGCGGCCCTTTACCAGGATCAGTAAGCTCAGAGAAGAGTTCTTGCTTTTGCAAGCAGAGGTCTATCTCATAGTGAGGCCAGATATCCTGCCCACAAATGAGAATTTCTTGCCTTAAAATGGGAAGTCACAACAAATTCAATGATTATATTTATGGCATTACATTTTCTGTTGTGACTGACAGTAATCCATTGACTTATATCCTTACCTCAGCTAAACTTGATGCTACAAGCTATAGATGGCTTTCTGCACTTTCCACTTTCAACCTACAATACAGAGCAGGGTAAAAACCTTGATGCAGACAGTCTTTCTCGACGGCCACATGGAGAACTGACTGATGATCTTGTTTCCCAGCAGGACAGAGAACACATGAAGCAGTTCACCCTTCATCATCTGGTAGGATCAGGCAGTGAAAGCCTTGTAAATACAGACGTTGTTAAAGCACTGTGTTAGAAACACCTAGTTGTGGCACAGTCAGGGATAACCTTTGTGGAATCTCTTGCCCTTCAAGCCCAAGCAATACCAGAATGTTTTACTGAGGAACCTACAGGATGTTCATTCATTCCAAACCTATCCAAAGTAGAGTAATTGGAAAAACAACGTTCTGAACCAACTTTGAGAGAAATCATAACCCACCTTGAAACTGGAGAGAGCTTTCCTCCAACAGACTTGAACTCCCAGACATTCCTTTACTTTTAAAAGAGTGGAAACAGTTGGAGCTCAAGGATGGAATCCTGTGCAGGCAAAGACAGAATGGTGACCTAGTTACTTACCAGTTAGTGTTACCAGCACAGTATAAGGCCATCATTCTACAAAGCTTACATGATGACATGAGTGTAGAGTGTACCTTGGAGCTTGTTCGCTCTAGATTTTATTGCCCAAGGATGACAGCTGAAATTGAAAGAAAGGTAAAGACTTGTGACAGATAAGTCAGAAGAAAAGCCTTATCTGAGAAAGCTGCACTGCTTGTGAATATTAATACTACTAGACCTCTTGAACTTCTGTGTATTGATTTCTTATATCTTTAGTTTGATCAGAAGAACATCAAAGACATTCTTGTCATGACAGATCACTTTAGTATGCAACTGCCATGAACACACCAAATTAAAAAGCAATTACTATTGCTAAATGTTTGTGGAATAACTTCATAGTCAATTTAGGATTTCCTGAAAGGATACTTAGTACCTTGGCAGGAGTCCAGAAGGTCAGGACCAGTCCATACCATCCAAGGGGCAACCCAGTGGAATGTTTCAGCAGAATGTTACTGGGCATGATCGGGACCTTAAAGGACAAAGAAAACTCATGCTGGAGTGAGTATGTGAAACCACTGGTGCACACATACAATTGCACACAAAATGAAGTTACTGCATTCTCACCATATGAATTAATATTTGGGAGACAGCCCCAGCTGTTGATAGACGTCGCTTTTGGATTGCCTATTACAGATACGCCAAACATATCACATTCACAGTATGTGAAAAACTTAGTCACACCTTGAGTAGAGTTACAAGTTAGCCACTCAAGTTGCACAAAAATATGAACAGAGGAATAAAGCTAGATTTGACAAGTCAATTACTGAGTCTGTTCTTGATGTTGGAGACCAAGTGCTGGTGAGAAATGTAAGAATTTATGGAAAGCACAAGCTGGCTGTTAAATGCGAGTCTGATATTCATGTTGTAGTAAAACGTGTCAGGGATCTTCCTGTATATACTGTCAGACCAGAAACCAAAGAAGGTCCTATACGTACATTGCATAGAGACCTTTTGCTGCCTTGTGTTTTTCCTTTTGACATCTAAAAATGAGACAGAATCCCCTGTAAAGCCTAAACAGAGAAGAGGAACTTGTCAGAATCCTATTCTGGAAGAAACATATTCAGACATCGAGGAAGAGGAAACATGTGTACCTTTCTACTGCCATGTCAATTCTCCAGTTGTTAAAAAAGCCAGATTTACCGGTGTCTATGATGTCTTACCTTCAAAAAGAAATACAGTAGGACAGTTTGAGGAACAGTCTGAAATTCTACCCTTACATATGACATCTGTGGTTAAAGAAGTTTTAAACTTACCTGAAAAAAAAAAAAAAAAAAACCTTTGGAAGAAAAAGAAGTCGTCATGGTTACTTGTGTAACCTCCGTTCCCTGATGGAGGAAACGAGACGTTGTGTCGATGTAGTAACACTAGGGGTCACTCTTGGGAGCCCGAGACACCTCTGATCTTTGATAAAAGGCCAATGAAAATTGGCGAGTGGTATTTGCATGCCACTCCCCCGGACATACGGGTATAAAAGGAGCTGGTATGCAACTACTCACTCAGGTTTTATGCTGAGGAGCCGATATAAGATCCGGCCATTTCAGCGGGTAGTTCAGCATAGTGGCAGGAGGAATACAAAGTCTCGTTCCCTCCATCAGGAAACGGAGCTTACACAAGTAACCATGACATTCCCTATCTGTCACTCACTCAACGTTGTGTTGATGTAGTGACACTAGGGGTCCCTATATGAAACGCCACAATTGGCTGAACTGTGCCTCATAGCCAGCACACCAGGTCGACACGTAACCTCCCCCAACATAGTTATGAGTGTCGAACGGCCCTTTGGGGACAAATCGACTACCCAAGAGATAGAGACAGGCTTAACCCAGTCATGGCTTCTTTTCCCCTTCTCTTTTTTCCACTCCCTAAAAAAGAAGGGGGATTATCCGACTGGGCCGCCAGGTCTAGTCGGGGGGTGTCCCTCCCAAGGGGAAGGCACCGCGGAGATCACACCTCACCCAAAGAGAGGGGGGGATATTTAAGTGGAAGAATACGTCACATGGTCTTTCCAGCCATGTGGAGAGTCTTCAAGATAGATCCTACCCAATGGGGGAGGAGTTACTACAAACATGGAGACTGGGGCAGAGGGGCTCTTCCGGGAAGAATGGAACTGGAGCGGGGCGTGGCTGCTTTGAGCGTCGCCGCAAGCCCAGGAACGAATCATCAAGCCGCGAGGGTTCAGGGGAGAGCGGAGGGTTCCACTCTAACCTGACGCTCGCGGCCACCCGGGAAAGCATGTCTGTCATTTCGGCATCGGCCTGTGACTGGGCAATCGTCCCCGAGGGGGTAAGCCCAGCTGAGGCTTCTGCGTCCGACTGGACAAGCCCGCTCTCCGATGCTGTGCTCGAGAGCTCATCCAGAAGCCTGATCAGGGCAGACAAGCGTGCTGGGGAATGGGAGGTCCACGGGGGGATACCCGGCGGAGGCGATCACATTGGAGTCCCCAAATCGCCCCCAGTGCTAGCCACGCTGGCCTCATACCCGTAGGTAGAAGGACCGAGGCGGGGAGCCGCTGGGGTGGCTTGCTTTCTTACAAAAGCCGTGACCGCAACGTTGCCATGGTCATGTTCTCGCAATGAGAACATGAACCATCCACAACCGCTGCCTCCGTGTGGGTCGCGCCCAGACACGAAAGACAGCGATCGTGACCATCCGAAGTTGAGAGATAATGACAGCTACCAGGAATAACACACAATCGGAAAGGCATCTTTAAAAAGACGCGTCTTTAAAAAGACGTTCCGAGTGTGCCGCTCTTTTAGAGAAATATATACTCTTTTAGAGGAAAAAAGCTCTTTCAGAAAATATACTCTCTTGTTTTCTAACGAAGCGCCAAGGGGCATTCTCTGCAGTGCACCAGTGCAGAGGAGGGAGAAGCCGCTGAAATGCACCATCAGATCCAGCAGAGGTGAATGAACAGTAGAATTCAACTCAATGAGCATGACTGTTCAGCTCCGAAGAGAAAATCTGAATGAGTGGTTGCATACCAGCTCCTTTTATACCCGTATGTCCGGGGCAGTGGCATGCAAATACCACTCGCCAATTTTCATTGGCCTTTTATCAAAGACCAGAGGTGTCTCGGGCTCCCAAGAGTGACCCCTAGTGTCACTACATCGACACAACATCGAGTGAGTGACAGATAGGGAACTCAAACTTACCTGAAACAGAGGCAGAACTTAAGAGTACTGCAGACATTGAAACTGAAGTAGAGTCAAAGTCTGAGAGACATTTGGAAAGAAACTCTGAAATTGAAAACTCTATACCTGTAAGAGAAACAAAAACACAAAAAAGAAGTTACTAATCTATTTGATACCTATGGAAATACAGACAATCAAACGTCATGGTTACTGGTGTAACCTCCGTTCCCTGATGGAGGGAACGAGACGTTGGTGTCGATGTAGTGACACTAGGGGTCACTCTTGGGAGCCCGAGACACCTCTGGTCTTTGATAAAAGGCCAATGAAAATTGGCGAGTGGTATTTGCATGCCACTCCCCCGAACATACGGGTATAAATGGAGCTGGTATGCAACCACTCATTCAGGTTTTACGCTGAGGAGCCGATATAAGGTCCGGCCATTTCAGCGGGTAGTTCAGCGTTGTGGCAGGAGGGACCAACGTCTCGTTCCCTCCATCAGGGAACGGAGGTTACACCAGTAACCATTACGTTCCCTATCTGTCACTCACTCGACGTTAGTGTCGATGTAGTGACACTAGGGGTCCCTATACAAAACGCCACAAGGCTGAACTGTGTTACGTGAACTGGCGGTGTGTGGTGGGCAGACTTGCTGTGTGCCTCATAGCCAGCACACCAGGTCGACACGTAACCTCCCCAACACAGTTATGAGTGTCGAACGGCCCTTTTTGGTGACAAGTCGACTACCCAGAGATAGAGACAGGCTTAACCCAGTCGTGGCCTCTTCCCCCTTCTCTTTTTCCACTCCCTAAAAAAGAAGGGGGATTATCTGACTGGGCCGCCAGGTCTAGTCGGGGGGTGTCCCTCCCAAGGGGAGAGCACTGCGGAGACCACACCTCGCCCCAAGAGAGGGGGGGATATTTAAGTGGAAGAATACATCACATGGTCTTTCCAACCATGTGGAGAGCCTTCAAGGTAGATCCTGCCCAATGGGGGAGGAGTTACTACAAACATGGAGACTGAGGGGCTCTGCCCAAGGAAGACACAGTTTGCCAGTAGGGAAACAAACTAGCGGAAGATATAGATCGCATGGGGTTAGCCTTACAGGGAACCGCCACATGCGGAGCACCTACCCCAGAACCGGGCTCTTAGTTAGCGCGTGTACTGGGCCGGCAGTGAGTCTCTCCGAAAACTCGACTGCCACAGGGCTTGGAGGAAGTCAACCAGGGAACAACTTTTGTGAACACTACTGGGAATTAACAGCGCACGTCTTCAGCTCAAAAGGAGGTGGAAGGCGCGATGTGCAAGCGATACACGCGGCCGGCTATCCCGGGCTTATCCGCTTGTGTTGCGTGCCACTACCTGGGACGAAACCGGTTCCACCCGGAGGTTGTAGAACCTTGCAAAGGTGTTGGGTGTTGCCCAGCCCGCTGCTCTGCAATGTCTGTTAGAGAGGCACCTCTGGCCAGGGCCCAAGAAGCCGCTACACCACGGGTAGAATGGGCTCGTAGCCCTACGGGGGGCGGCATATTTTGGGTGAGACATGCCATAGTTATCGCCTACTGGCGTCAATGAGCCAGTGGGCGATCCTCTGCTTGGAGACAGCGCTTCCTTTCCGCTGTGCACCAAAGCAGACAAAGAGCTGCTCAGAGATTCTAAAGCTCTGCGTGCGATCCAAATAGATGCGTAAAGCGCGCACCGGACACAGCAACGACAGGGCTGGGTCTGCCTCCTCCTGGGGCAGCGCTTGCAGGTTCGCCACCTGGTCCCTAAAAGGAGTGGTGGGAACCTTGGGCACATAGCCCGGTCGGGGGTCTCAGGATCACGTGAGAATAGCCTGGACCGAACTCCAGGCACGTTTCGCTGACAGAGAACACTTGCAGGTCACCTACCCTCTTGATGGAAGTGAGCGCAGTCAGGAGGGCAGTCTTCAAGGAGAGTGCCTTAAGCCCAGCTGACTGCAAAACTCAAAGGGGGCTCTCTGTAGACCCTGAAAAACTACAGAGGTCCGATGAGGGAACAAGGCGTGGCCTGGAGGGATTCAGCCTCCTGGCGCCTCTTAGGAACCTGATGATCAGATCATGCTTCCCTAAGGACTTACCGTCGACTGCGTCATGGTGTGCTGCTATGGCAGCAACGTACACCTTCAAGGTGGAAGGGGACAGCCTCCCTTCCAACCTCTCTTGCAGGAAGGAAAGCACTGATCTGACTGCGCACATCTGGGGGTCTTCCTGATGGGAAGAACACCACTTAGCGAACAGACACCACTTAAAGGCATACAGGCGCCTCGTAGAGGGAGCCCTAGCCTGAGTGAACGTGTCTACCACCACAGGTGGGAGACAGCTTAGGTCTTCCATGTCCCGTCCAGGGGCCATACATGGAGATTCCAGAGGTCTGGGCGCGGGTGCCGGATGGTGCCCCTTCCCTGAGAAAGAAGGGCCTTCCTCAGGGGAATTTGCCCGGGGGAAGCTGTCACGAGGAGCGTGAGGTCCGAGCACCACGTCTGGGCGGGCCAGTAGGGTGCTTACCAGGACGACCTTCTCCTCGTCCTCCCTGACCTTGCACAGGGTCTGTGCGAGCAGGCTCACTGGGGAAAATGCATATTTGCGAATGCCAGGGGACCAGCTGTGTGCCAGCGCATCTATGCTGAGGAAGGCCTCGGTGAGGGCGTACCAGAGCGGGCAGTGGGAGGATTCTTGGGAGGCGAACAGGTGCACCTGTGCCTGACTGAATCGACTCCAAATCAGCTGGACCACCTGAAGGTGGAGTCTCCACTCTACCTTGAGGATAACCTGTTGTTACGGCGCGTCCGCCGGAGTGTCGAGGTTGCCCGGGATGTGAGTGGCTTGCAGCGACTTGGTGCTGCTAACTCCGTTGGAGGAGACGGCGGGCGAGTTATGACATACAGCGGGAGCGCAGACCGCCTTGGCGGTTGACATATGCTACCGCTGCCGTGCTGTCTGTCCAAACTAGCACGTGCTTGCCCTGGATCAACGGCCGGAACCTCCGCAGGGCGAGCAGAATTGCCAGTAACTCGAGGCAGTTGATGTGCCAACGCAGCCGCGGACCCGTCTAGAGGCCGGCGGCTGCGTGCCCGTTGCCAACAGCGCCCCAGCCCGTTTTGGAGGTGTCTGTCGTGACCACGACGCGCCTGGAGACCAGTTCTAGCTGAACACCTGCTCGTGGAAACGAGAGGTCGGTCCAAGGGCTGAAAAAGACGGTGACAGACCGACGTAATGGCCACGCGGTGTGTCCCGTGGCGCCATGGCCGTCTCGGGACTCGAGTCTGGAGCCAGTGCTGAAGCGGCCTCATATGCATCAACCCGAGCGGGGTGGCCACCGCCGAGGATGCCATATGCCCCAGGAGCCTCTGAAAATGTTTCAGTGGAACCGCTGTTTTCTGTTTGAACGCCTTCAAACAGGCCAGCACCGACTGGGCGCGCTCGTTCGTAAGGTGCGCCGTCAAGGAGACGGAGTCCAACTCCAAACCGAGAAAAGAGATGCTCTGAACCGGGAGGAGCTTGCTCTTTTCCCAGCTGACCCGAAGCCCTAGTCGGCTGAGGTGTGAGAGCACCAGGTCCCTGTGTGTGCATAACCCGTCTCGAGAGTGAGCTAGGATTAGCCAGTCGTCGAGATAGTTGAGAATGCGAATGCCCACCTCCCTTAACGGGGCAAGGGCAGCCTCTGCGATCTTCGTAAAGATGCGAGGATACAGGGACATACCGAAAGGGAGGACTTGTACCGATACGCCTGACCCTCGAACGCGAACCACAGGAAAGGTCTGTGTCGAGGAAGGATCGAGACGTGAAAGTACGCATCCTTCGGGTCTACCGCCACGAACCAATCTTGATGCCGGACGCTCGCTAGAATGCGTCTTTGCGTCAGCATCTTGAACGGGAGTCTGTGTAAGGCCCGGTTCAGTACTCGCAGGTCCAAGATTGGCCGCAACCCACCACCTTTTTCGGTACAATGAAGTAGGGGCTGTAAAACCCCTTCTTCATCTCGGCTGGAGGGACAGGTTCTATCGCGTCCTTCCGTAGGAGGGTAGCAATCTCCGTGCAAGGTAGCAGCGTTTCCATCTTTCACCAAGGTGAAGTGGACACTGCTGGACCTGGGCGGATGCCCAGCGAAGTGAATCCTGCAGCCGAGTCAGACAGTCCGGACCAGCCCTCGTGGCGGACTGGAAAGCGCAAGCCATGCATCCGAGTTCCGCGCAAGAGGGAACCAAAGGGACAACGTCATCGGATGTACCGGCGGATGGGGCCTCGCGGCGGGGCGGAGCTTGAGGTGCCACACCACATCGTGGCCGTGCGGAGTCCGAGGACATCGAAGCACTTACCTGGCTCCTTGTGACCACCCCCGGAACAGCCTGGGACGGGGGAGGAAGAGGCCTGTCCTCATGACCCGTGGAGACTGTCACATCGGGGGCGGATTTGTGCCACAGCTGGGCGCTCAGGGCGGGAGACCGCCGCTGGAGCGCCAACCTGCCAAATGGAGTGGTGGACGGTGGTCGTGATGCCAGCCGTACACACCGAATATGTGACCCAGGGAACAAGTAAACAACTCTTGCGGAGCTCTTGAGTACTGCAGCCACTTGGGCATGCAGCGCAATTAAATGCAAAAGGTAACAAAAAGAAGATCTGCTTACCAGCTCCAGAGCAGCGGGTTTCGTTGTCCCTGGGTCGCCCGTCTCAGGGGCGCTTCGAAGACCTCCGTGGGTTCTTCGGTGCCGGCTGTGAGACGGGTGGCGTCGGCTTCCTGCGGTGGGCTCCACGCCGGGGCCGGGCCGGAGGGGTGGGCTGCGGTGGAGCCGGTGCAGTCACCGCAGAGGGACGCCCTCGGCGATGAGTAGATGGGGTGCGGGATCTTGAGCCACGCCGGGGCAGGACAAGCCGGCTAGCATCCATCTACTGCTCTACCATCGAGAACTGCTGGGCAAAGTCCTCGACGGTGTCGCCGAATAGGCCCGCCTGGGAAATGGGGGCAGCAAGGAATCGTGTCCTGTCGGCCTCACCCATCTCGACCAGGTTGAGCCAAAGGTTGCGCTCCTGGACCACTAGTGTGGCCATCGTCCGCCCGAGAGACCGTCGGTCGCCGAGCGCAGTTCCTGCATCAATCCCGGGGCGGAACTACCCTCGTGCAGTTACTTTAGCGCCTTGGCGGACTTGCAGGAGAGCCATGGCGTGCAGGGTGGAGGCGGCTTGTCCAGCAGCACCATAGGCTTTGACCGTCAGAGACGACGTAAACCTACAGGCCTTGGACGGGGGCTTTGGGCACCCACGCCAGGTGGCGGCGCTCTGCGGGCATAGGTGCACCGCGAGCGCCTTTATCCACCGGGGGATTGCCGAATAACCCTTGGCCGCCCCACCATCGTGGGTAGTGAGAGCGGGGAAGCTGAAAAGATCAGGATCGGGCAGTAAAAGGTGCCTCCCGCGACCTTGTCAGCTCTTCATGCACTTCCGGGAAGAAAGGAACGGGGCGGGGCATGGCTTTGAGCGGCGCCGTGAGCCCAGGAACCAATCACAGAGCCGCGAGAGTTCAGGGAAGAGCGGTGAAATCCACTCTAACCGATGCTTGCGGCTGTCCGGGAAAGCATGTCGTCATCTCCGCGTCAGCCTGTGACTGGGCGATCGACCCCGAAGGGAGGAGCCCAGCTGAGGCTTCCGACTGGACGAGCCCGCTCTCCAATGCTGCGCTCGAGAGCTCATCACTTTCGCGGGCTCCGAATAAGAGGTCGAACTCGCCGTGAGACGAGCCGGCGGACTCACCCGGAAGCCCGATCGGGGCAGACGAGCGTGCTGGGGAATGGGAGGTCCGCGGGGGGATACCCGGCGGAGGCGGTCCCATTGGGGTCCCCAAATCGCCCCCAGTGCTAGCCACGCTGGCCTCAAACCCGTGGGTAAAAGGACCGAGGCGGGAGCCTCTGGGGTGGCTCGCTTCCTTACGAAGGCGAGCCGCGACCGCAACGTTGCCATGGACACATTCTCGCAATGAGAATGTGACCATCCACGAACGCTGTCTCCGCGTGAGCAGTGCCCAGACACGAAAGACAGTGATCGTGACCGTTAGAAGGCGAGAGATAACGAGCACAACCAGGAATAACACACAATCGGAAAAGCATCTTTAAAAAGACGCGTCTTTAAAAAGACGTTCCGTGTGTGCGCTCTTTTAGAGAAATATATACTCTTTTAGAGGGGAAAAATGCTCTTTCAGAAAATATACTCTCTAGTTTTTCTGCCGAAGCGCCCAGGGGCATTCTCTGCAGTGCACCAGTGCAGAGGAGGGAGAAGCCGCTGAAATGCGCCGTCAGATCCAGCAGAGGTGAATGAACAGTAGTATTCAGCTCAGTGAGCATGACCGTTCGGCTCCAAAGAGAAAATCTGAATGAGTGGTTGCATACCAGCTCCTTTTATACCCGTATGTTCGGGGGAGTGGCATGCAAATACCACTCGCCAATTTTCATTGGCCTTTTATCAAAGACCAGAGTGACCCCTAGTGTCACTACATCGACACCAACGTCGAGTGAGTGACAGATAGGGAACAGATGTTCACCTTGAAACAAACAACCAAACAGGAACTGAAACTGATGAGCAACCAACAGTGGCTGCAACACAAGAACAAACACCAGAAACTGAAAGAAAACACTGTTAGAAGATCAAGCAGAAATCACAGACCACCACGTACAGTGCTGTGAAAAAGTATTCACTTGATTTCTTCTATTTTTGTGTATTTTTCATACTAAATAGTTTTAGATCTTCAAACGAGATACAAAACAAAGGCAACCTGAGTAAACACAAAATACAGTTTTCAAATAAATAAATAAATAAATATATATACACTCTTCCATGGATGACATTTTTGGCCAGTGTTTTTATGATAGTGGAGTCATGAACAGTGACCTTTATTGATGCAAGAGAGGCCCGCAGTTCCTTGGATGTTGTCCTTGGCTTTTTTTGTGACTTCCTGGATTCAAATTCCTGGAGCCTTTTAAATAGCTTTGTAACCCTTCCCAGACTGATGTATTTCAATCACCTTTTTTCCTCATCATTTCTGGAATTTATTTTGACCTTGGCATAGTGCTACTTGGTGAGACCTTTTAGCCAACTTCATGCTGCTAAAAAAGTTCTATTTAGGTGTTGATTTGATTGAACAGGGCTGGCAGTAATCAGGCCTGGGTGTTTCTTGTCCAGCTGAACCGCATTATGAATACAGTTTCATAGATTTGAGGATTTAGTAACTAAGGAGCAAGTACTTTTTCATGCAGGATAACATTTTTGGATAACTTTTTTGTTTCAATAAATAACATTATAATTTAAAAACTGTATTTTGTGTTTACTCAGATTGCCTTTGTTTTATGTTAGATTTTGTTTGAACTTTTGAAACCATTTATTATTAGATATACACAAAAACAGAAGAAATCAGGATGGGGGCAACTACTTTTTCACAGCACTGTAAATTTCATTACCCTGAGTTAGGGAACCCTTTAGTTCCTGTAGTGCAATCCTTGTTTCAGAGCCTGTCACCAAATCAAAGGATAGTCGTGACGACGCTGAAACACATGAGATATTGGATTTATAATTTGGTGATTGTAAAGAATATGCAATGGGACATGAATAGTTTTAACAGGGGAGGGTGTCATCCAGATAAAACATCTGGATTCAATTATTTGGTTTCATATATTTTAGATTGAGTTATATGTTTGTATGTGGTTCTTTAAGAGACTGACATTTGTAAAACCAATCAAATAAGTTACTGTCTAAGCTCCGCCCCCTTGTTGCATCAGTAACTTGGTGGAGAGGGACAGAGAGGAGCCTCAAGGGAAATACTGAGAGATAAAAGTTCTATTTTAGTTAAAAGAGTTTAAAAAGAGAGTTTATTCTCATTTTCTACATTTCAGTCATTATATCATCGTTTTGGTTGTTGGAAACACTGTTTTTGTTGTTTTCATCCCTTAAATGGAGAGTTGATTACAACTTTGATAGTAGACCATTTAAGAAAATGGTGGATGTTAACGGAGTTGATGTTAATGTTTTAAATGCTTTAAAAGTGCTGTAAAAGTGAGTTGAGGATTGATTTCACACGATCAACTTAAGAGAAATGAATATTTATTACCTAAATTGTCCTTTTAGGTGGCTGAATGCAGATGTTTCATTTAAACCTGATGAAAGTTGATTTAGTGGGTTAGAAAATTCCAGAAGGTATGTAATTTGCATATTTGTGATATAAATGTTTGTATGTTCTTTTTTCTTTTTAAATGCATTTAAAGTCATTTTGGTGAAATATCAATTCAAAAGGAAAGAAATGTGAAATAATATTGTGTTTAAAGTGATTTAAGTTGTTTTAGACACTTTAAGAACTTAAATATATATGCTGTACAGAAAATTTTTATAAGAAGTATAACAAGTATACATTCAATGTATATGTAAGGTCAGATTTGTCACACACTGATGAAAATGTCATGGTTTATGAACATTTAATATGACTGAACCTGTTTTATATAAACAGGTCAGGTCTTTTTCTTTCTAATTTTTTGATTGAGTGGAGTTCTGAGTTGAATTCATTCATGGCAACTCAACCCCCATGGAGAAACCTTGAACAGAGCATGCTGAAGATTTCACTGTCCCGGACAATGGATTTGATTTTTCATAACCAACCAATGTGGTTGGATTATTCTTGACTTGGTTAACTGACTGAGGACTGAACATTCTTCTCATTTCTGCAGAAAAGGAGGAAACTACTTTTAAAGATTTAACAAAGAATTTTCACATACAGACTGAAGTGACGACAAGAGACTCTGTTTTATTTTTAAATGATTTTTTTTTGTTTACTGAAATGGTGATAAATATGTACAAAATGTATACTGTTCAACATTCTATTCATTTTCAGTAAAGGTGGCATAAATATTCTCTAGAACCATAGTAGAGGTCTGCATGGGTCTTAAAATGAAAACCAACCGTACCCGAGACCGTGTGGCCTGAACCTACCCGGCCCAAACGATACCGTCAGATTTTAAGCCCGAACCTGACCCGAACCCGATATCGCTCACTATCTAATTTCTTCTAACAAGTACTGTTGCAATAGGCTGTATTTTATGTAAGCATATAGGCAACATTCGTAACAGTACTGAAACAGTAAACATACACAGTTTTAAGAAGGCACAGCAGCCCCTGTGGAAAGAAAAAAGAAAAAAAAAAGCTTTGACTTACCGTTTATTTGCTGAAACTTCACCTGTTGCAGAACAATCTGGAATAATATGAAACACTGGAACAGTTCCCTCTATGCAGCCTGAACTTGTTTAGAATGTTGAATCTTTGTGACAACTGCGCTAAAAAACTATCTAGACGCAGAACAAAGAATGAAACAGAGCGCAGGTGTCTTGACATGTTTTTTTTCCTCCCCTTTTCTCCCCAATATGGAGTGTCCAATTCCCAATGCGCTCTAAGTCCTCGTGGTGGCGTAGTGACTCACCTCAGTCCGGGTGGTGGAGGACGAATGTCAGTTGCCTCCACGTCTGAGACCGTCAATCCGTGCATCTTATCACGTGGCTTGTTGAGCGTGTCACCACGGAGACATAGCGCATGTGGAGGCTTCACACTATTCTCCGCGGCATCCATGCACAACTCACCACACACCCCACCGAGAGCGAGAACCACATTATAGCGACCACAAGGAGGTTAACCCATGTGACTCTACCCTCCCTAGCAACCGGGCCAATTTGATGGCTTAGGAGACCTGGCTGGAGTCACTCAGCACACCCTGGATTCGAACTTTTGACTCCAGGGGTGGTAGTCAGCATCTTTACACGCTGAGCTACCCAGGCCCCTCGAAATGGGTTTTTGAAAATGTGAATTTCTTTTTAACTTGACACAGTGTTTAAACAGTGCTAGTCCTGCACGAGACGCTGAAGAAAAAGCGAGATGCGGTGCAAATGTCAAAGACATTCGTCCAGCATGTGTTTTAAACAATGGGAAAACAGAATAGACGCGCGCAAAAACACATTCTGTGTGAACGGCCCCTAACTCGTCAATTCAGTGAGTGAGAGCGCAAGTGCAAAACAAGTTCGGTAAGCCTGTTTATTTTTTTCATTAATTTTGAATTTCGAGACCGGGTCAGGTTGCAGACCTCTAAACCGTAGTCTGAGTGGTTTCTGACAAACACCTCCACCTCCTTAACTGAACCTAGTTGCACGGGCCCATTGGCATTGAGAATTTCATTAAAATTGCCAAGAGATTTATAAAGTAACTTGATACACTTGTTACACAATGTACTAGCACAGAAAAAATTATTCTTAAAAATAAGTTAAAAAAATTTGTAGAACACAAAGGAAGAAGTAAACATTGTCTGTAACAAGGGTTTTCAAATTTTGATGCAAAGAACCCCAAATATTATGTTCACCATGTGATGGGACCCCTTCCTTAAATATACAGAAACCTACATTTTAATGTATAAAGACCCATTTATACTCTGTGAGATTGAAGCCAAAAGAAACATCCTGGTTACTTGCGTAACCTCCGTTCCCTGATGGAGGGAACGAGACGTTGTGTCTATGTATTGACACTAGGGGTCACTCTTGGGAGCCAGAGACACCTCTGGTCTTTGATAAAAGGCCAATAAATATTGGTGAGTGGTATTTGCATACCACTCCCCCGGACATATGGGTATTAAAGGAGCTGGTATGCAACCACTCATTCAGGTTTTGTGCTGAGGAGCCGAGACCAGGTCTCGGCCATTTCAGCGGGTAGTTCAGCGTTGTGGCAGGAGGGACACAACGTCTCGTTCCCTCCATCAGGGAACGGAGGTTACGCAAGTAACCAGGACGTTCCCTATCTGTCACTCACTCGACGTTGTGTCGATGTAGTGACACTAGGGGTCCATATACGAAATGCCGCAACCGAGCTGAAATGTGTTATGTGAACTGGCGGTGTGTGACAGGCAGACCACTGTGTGCCTAGTAGCCAGCGCACCAGGCCGACACGTAACCTCCCCCAACACTGTTATGAGTATCGAACGGCCCTTTGGGGACAAGTCGACTGCCCAAAAGATAGAGACAGGCTAGCCCAGTCGTGGCCTTTTATCCCCTTTTTTTTTCCTCTCCCCAAAAAAAAGGAATTAGCCGACTGGGGCCACCAGGTCTTGTCAGGGGGGTGTCACTCCCAAGGGGAAGACACCGCGGGGGAGGGGGGGAGTATTTTGAGTGGAAATACGTCACATGGTCTTGCCGAGCTTTGTCGGAAGTATGTCATGTGGAGAAGTCCCATGGTAGGTCCTACCCTACGGAGGAGGAGTTTCTATGAGCATGGTGACTGGGACAGAGGGGCCTCTGCCTAAGGAAGATGCATTTTACCAACAGGGAAAAGAATTAGCGGAAGATATACGTCACATGGGGTTACCTACGGGGAACCACCACATGTGGAGCACCTACGCCAGTACAGGGCTTAGTTAGCACGTGTACTGAGCCGGCAGCAAGTTTCTCTGCAAACTCGTCTGCCACAGGGCTCAGAGGAAATCATCCAGGGAACACAGTTTGTGAATGCTACTGCGAGTCAACAGTGCACGGGGAGGTGAAAGGCACTGTGCGCAAGCGATACACCCGGCCAGCTGTCCCGGACTTACCTGCTTGTGCGTGCCACTACACGGGACGAAACCGGTTCCATCCGGAGATTGTAGAACCTCGCAAAGGTGTTGGGTGTTGCCCAGCCCGCTGCTCTGCCAATGTCTGTTAGAGAGGCACCACTGGTCAAGGCCCAGGTGGCCGCTATACCCCTGGTAGAATGGGCTTGTAGCCCTGCTGGGGGCGGCACGTCCTGGGCGTGATATGCCATTGTTATGGCATCAATGAGCCAGTGGGCGATCCTCTGCTTGGAGACAGCGCTTCCTTTCCGCTGTCCACCAAAGCAGACAAAGAGCTGCTCAGAGACCCTAAAGCTCTGCGTGCGATCCAAATAGATGCATAAAGCGCGCACCGGACACAGCAACGTCAGGGCTGGGTCTGCCTCCTCCTGGGGCAGTGCTTGCAGGTTCACCACCTGGTCCCTAAAAGGTGTTGTGGGAACCTTGGGCACAAAGCCCGGTCAGGGTCTCAGGATCATGCAAGTAGGCTCACTGGGGGAAATGCATATTTGAGAAGTCCAGGGTTCCAGCTGTGTGCCAGCGCGTCTATACTGAGAGGTGCCTCGGTCAGGGCATAACAGAGCGGGCAGTGGGAGGATTCTTGGGAGGCGAACAGGTCTACCTGTGCCTGCCCGAATCGACTCCAAATCAGCTGGACCACCTGAGGGTGGAGTCTCCACTCTCCCCTGAGGGTAACCTGCCGTGACAGTGCATCCGCTGCAGTGTTGAGGTCGCCAGGGATGTGAGTGGCTCGCAGCAACTTGAGGTGCTGCTGACTCCAGAGGAGGAGATGGCGGGTGAGTTGTGACATACAACTTGGCTGACATATGCTACTGTTGCTGTGTTGTCTGTCTGAACTAACACATGCTTGCCCTGGATCAATGGCCGGAACCTCCAGAGGGCAAGCAGAATTGCCAGAAACTCGAGGCAGTTGATGTGCCAACGCAGCCGCGAGCCCATCCATGAGCCGGCGGCTGCATGCCCATTGCATACAGTGCCCCAGCCTGTTTTGGAGGCGTCTGTCGTAACCACGACGCGCCTGGAGATCTGCTCTAGGGGAACGCCTGCCCGTAGAAACATGAGGTCGGTCCAAGGGCTGAAGAGGCGGTGACAGATCGGTGTTATAGCCATGTGATGTGTCCTGCAGCGCCATGCCCATCTCGGTACTCGAGTCTGAAGCCAGTGCTGAAGTGGTCTCATATGCATCAACCTGAGCGGAGTGGCCACCGCTGAGGATGCCATATGCCCCAGGAGCCTCTGAAACAGTTTCAGTGGAACCGCTGTCTTCTGTCTGAATGCCTTCAAACAGGTCAGCACCGACTATGCACGCTCGTTCGTAAGGCGCGCTGTCAATGAGACTGAGTCCAACTCCAAGCCGAGAAAAGACATGCTCTGAACCGGGAGGAGCTTGCTCTTTTCCCAGTTGACCCGAAGCCCTAGTCGGCTGAGGTGCGAGAGCACCAGGTCCCTGTGTGCACACAACACATCCTGAGAGTGAGCTAGTATTAGAAAATCGCTGAGATAGTTGAGGATGCGAATGCCCACTTCCGTTAGCGGGAAAGGGCTGCCTCTGCGACCTTCGTGAAGACGCGAGGGGACAAGGACAGGCTGAAAGGGAGGACCTTGTACTGATACACCCGACCCTTGAATCCAAACCGCAGGAAGGGTCTGTGTCGAGGTAGAATCGAGACGTGGAAGTACGAGTCCTTCAGGTCTACCGCTGCGAACCAATCTCGATGCCAGACGCTCGCTAGAATGTGTTTTTGCATCAGCATCTTGAACGGGAGTCTGTGTAAAGCCCGGTTCAGTACTCGCAGGTCCAAGATTGACCACAACCCACTGCCTTTTTTCGGTACAATGAAGTAGGGGCTGTAAAACCCCTTTGGGGTTTTATCGGGGGTGGATTTGCGCCACAGCTGGGCGTGCAGGGGCAGGGAGACCGCCGCTGGAGCACTAAACCTGCCAAAATGGAATAGTGGACGGTGGTCGTGATGACGGCCGTGCACACCGGGTATGTGACCCAGGGAACAATGAAACCACTCTTTTGCTGAACTCTTGGGTACCGCAGCACTTGGGCATGCGGTGAAATTAGATGAAAAGGCAACGAAAGATTCTCCTCCCAGCCCTCCACTGGGGGATGCAGTGGTCTGTTTACCAGCTCCAAAGCAGTGGGTTTCATCATCTCTGGGTCGCCCGTCTCAGGGGCGCTTCGAAGTCTTTCTCGGGTTCTTGGCTTTCGGCCGTGAGATGGGTGGTGTCTGCTTCCTGCGGTGGGCTCCACGCCGGGGCCAGGCCGAAGGGGCAGGCTGCAGTGGAGCTGGTGAAGTCACCATAGGGGGACGCCCTTGGTGACGAGCAGGCGGGGTGTGGGATCTTGAGCCGCCCGGGGCAGGATGTGCCGGATAGCCTCTGTCTGCTACTTCACCATTGAGAACTGCTGGGAATAGTCCTCGACAATGTTGCCGAATAGGCCAACCTGGGAAATGGAGGCAGCAAGGAACCGTGCCTTATCGGCCTGTCCCATCTCGACCAGGTTGAGCCAAAGGTGGCGCTCCTGGACGACCAAGGTGGACATCGCCCGCCCGAGAGGCTGTGACCTTCGTCACCCAGAGAGCGAGGTCGGTCGCCGAGCGCAGCTCTTGCATCGATCCCAGGGTGGAACTACCCTCGTGCAGTTCCTTTAGCGCCTTGACTTGGTGGACTTGCAGGAGAGCCATGGCGTGCAGGGCGGAGGCGGCTCATCCAGCGGCACTGTAGGCTTTGGCTGTCAGGGACGACGTAAACCTACAGGCCTTGGACGGGAGCTTTGCGTGCTCGTGCCAGGTGGCGGCGCTCTGCGGGCATAGGTGCACCGTGAGCGCCTTATCCATCAGGGGAATCACCGAATAGCCCCAGACCGCCCCACCATCGAGGGTAGTGAGGGCGGGGGAGCTGAAAGATCAGGACCGGGCAGTAAAAGGTGCCTCCCACGACCTTGTCAGCTCCTCGTGCACTTCCAGGAAGAAAAGAACTGGAGCGGGGCATGGCTGTAAGCAGCGCCGCGAGCCCAGGAACCAGTCATCGAGCCTCGAGGGTTCAGGGGAGAGCGGAGGGTTCCACTCTAGCCCGACGCCCGCGGCTGCCCGGGAAAGCATGTCCATCATTTCCACGTCAGCCTGTGACTGGGCGACTGAATCCAAGGGGGGGAGCCCAGCTGAGGCTTCCGCGTCCGACTGGACGAGCCCGCTCTCCAATGCTGTGCTCGAGATCTCATAAGCTTCGTGGGCTCCAAACAAGAGGTCGAACTCGCCATGAGACGAGCCGGCGGACTCATCCGGAAGCCCGATCGGGGCAGACGAGCGTGCTGGGGAATAGGAGGTCCATGGGGGGATACCCCGCGGAGGTGGTCCCATTGGGGTCCCCAAATCACCCCCAGTGCTAGCCACGCTGGCCTCATACCCATAGGTAGAAGGACCGAGGCGGGGAGCCGCTGGGCTCCGCAACGTTGCCATGGTCATGTTCTCGCAATGAGTACACGATCCATCCACGAATGCTGTCTCAGCGTGGGTCGCACCCAGACAGTGATCATGACCATCAGAAGTTGAGAGATAACGACCGCAACCAGGAATAACACTCAAACGGAAAGGCATCTTTGAAAAGACGTGTCTTTAAAAAGACGTTCTGTGTGTGCCACTCTTTTAGAGAAATATACTCTTTTAGAGAAATATACTCTCTTATTTCTGCCGAAGCGCCCAGGGGCATTCTTTGCAGTGCACCAGTGCAGAGGAGGGAGAAGCCGCTGAAATGCACCGTCAAATCCAGCAGAGGTGAATGAACATTCAGCTCAGTAAACATCGACCATTCGGCTCCGAAGAGAAAATCTGAATGAGTGGTTGCATACCAGCTCCTTTTATACCCGTATGTCCAGGGGAGTGGTATGCAAATACCACTCGCCAATTTTTATTGGCCTTTTATCAAAGACCTTTTACCAGAGGTGTCTCGGGCTCCCAAGAGTGACCCCTAGTGTCACTACATCGACACAATGTCGAGTGAGTGACAGATAGGGAACAATTATAATATTATCTGGAAAATATTTACTTTATATTAAGCTGACAGGATATTTTAGGTTTTACAAACCTTAAGATAACATTTTGCTTTATACAAATGATGTTTTCTTAAAGGGCATTGATGAAACCGGGGGTCAGGAATTGGCTGGTTAGTAGATTAGCCCTTTGCTTGAAGATGCTGAAACTCCATTGACGGCCATTAAAAAGTACCTGTGTTTTTAATAGCTTTCTCCAGGTTTTTTAGAGCTCCTTGGGATGAATCCATTCATGTCTGTTAATGACATACAGTATCTCTGTTTAGACATATCTCTGAGAATGAATTATCTGTTTTGGAGAGAGTTTGCACAACACTTAGAGAGAGAGAGAGAGAGAGAGAGAGAAAGAGAAAGAGAGAGAGAGAGAGAGAGAGAGAGAGAGAGAGAGAGAGAGAGAGAGAGCAGTGGTGACAACTTGCAAACACACTTGAATCTTCCCTTTGGACTTTCTTCCTTCCCTCTCTTGAAATAAATGGCCCAGTTGTTGACATGATCAAAACATTTTGGGCACCATAATTTTCAAAGACCTGAAATGGAGACCTTCACATCCATTAACCGAAAGTCACAGCGGCAGATGCAGTTTTCTTCCCCAGCTGAGTAAATTCTGTTTCTACCAGCCAATTTTCAGCCAGCCTTCACTGACATCCCTGAGCCCATTTTCACTGCATCAGTCATGGTCTGATTTGGTCCTGCATGTGTCAGGACAGCTGCAGCATGCTATCAGAAACTCTCACCTGTGCTGAATTCCAGCACTATTCCAGAAAGCATGTAGCAAATCATCGCTGACCATCATTGGCCTTCAGCTCTTTCTCTGAACAATGGATCAGGTCAATTAATAAAAAATCAATCAGATGACATTTTCTTTGCCCGTGCTTTGAGGAGAATCAGATGTTTCAATATGAACTCAAACGTATCTCATTTACATTATATTGTATACCATTTATTTACTACATTGATTTATTAGGAAAATTTTGCCTGAATTAATCATAATTTATAACCCCCGATATAAGTCTCCTGAGCTATGAATGAAGATACATTTCCTTTAACATTTTTCCTCTTAGCTCTTATTAAAATCCTGTTCCTCTGTATATGTGTGTGTGTGTGTGTGTGTGTGTATATATATATATATATATATATATATATATATATATATATATACATATATATATACAGTATACACAAAAGAGCCAAAACATTATGACCACTCACAGGTGAAGCGAATAACGTTGATCATCTCCTAACAAGACCACATGTCAAGGTCTGGGTAGATTAGATGGCAAGCGAACAATCAGTTCTCGTAGACAATGTGTTGAATGGAGGAGAAATTGACAGGAGTAAAAACCTGAGCGACTTTGACAAGGACCAAATTGTTATGGCCAGACGACGGGGTTAGAGCATCTCTGAAACAGGAAGGCTTGTGGGCTGCTCCCAGTTAGCAGTGATGAGTACCTACCGACAGTGGTCTTAGGAGGGACAAACCACAAACCGGCGACAGGGTGTTGGGTGCCCAAGGCTCATCGATGCTCTAGGGTAATGAAGACTATCCTGTCTGGTACGAAACACCAGAAGGTCTACTGTGGCACAAGTCACAGAAAATTTTAATGATGGTTATGGGACTGAGTGGCTCCAGACAGCCTCCTAAGCAACCAACTTGTCCCGGATGCTAGGGAGGGTAGAGTCACATGGGTTACTCTCCTTGTGGTCACGATATAGTGGTTCTCGCTCTTGATGGGGCATGTGGTAAGTTCTGAATGGTGATCGCGAGGAATAGCGTGAGCCTCCACACGTGCTGAGTCTCCACGGTAATGTGCCCAGTAAGCCACGTGATAAGGTGCGCAGGCTGATTGTCTCAGAAGGCAACTAAAATTTGTCCTCCGCCATCCGTATTGAGGTGAGCAACTGTGCCACCACGAGGACCTTTTGAGCATTGGTGAATTGTGCACGCCAAATTGGGGATAAAAAAAGTTATGGTTATGGGAGGAATGTGTCACAACACACAGTGCATAGCACCCTGCTGCGTATGGGGCTGCGTAGCCGTAGACCGGTCAGAGTGCCCATGATATCCCCTGTCCACCGTCAAAAGCGCCTACAATGGGTACTCGAGCGTCGGAACTGGACCTTGGAGCAGTGGAAGAAGGTCGCCTGGTCCGATGAGTCTCGTTTTCTTTTACATTCTGCTGGGAAACCCTGGGCGGCCATTCATGTGGATGTCAATGTGACACGTGCCACCTACCTAAACATTGTTACAGACCAGGTACACCCCTTCATGGCAGTGGTATTCCCTGATGGCAGTGGCCTCTTTCAGCAGGATAATGCGCCCTGCCACACTGCACACATTGTTTGGGAATGGTTTGAGGAACATAATGAAGAGTTCAAGGTGTTGACCTGGCCTCAAAATTCCTCAGATCTCAATTCGATTGAGCATCTGTGGGATGTGCTGGACCAACAAGTCCGATCCACGCTGGCTCCACCTTGCAACTTACAGGACTTGAAGGATCTGCTGCTAATGTTTTGGTGCCAGATACCACAGGACACCTTCAGGTGTCTTATATACAGTAAATATTTATTCATGTGTGATGTGTGTGGGGGTGTGCACCGTTTGATTATGTACAATAGAAACACCATTAATATTATTATTCTGTCTGTAGAACATAGAAAACAGCCTCAGTCTAGTCTGTTTATCTTTCATGGTACTGTTTTGAAGACTCCATGCCTCTATCTGTTATTGTGAAAATAAAAGAGAGCTCTCCCTTGATAAAACCTCTTGCTGAAATGTATAAGGATACAATAAAATAAAGCACAAGCTTAGTATGCCTTTTTGCAAGTACTCAGTTCAAGTTAGAATTGACAATAATATTTTCTGATAGTTATTGTCATAACATGTTGCATTACTTGAAAGAAAAATATATTGTTGAGATTAAGCGCAGCTTTTATGTTCATTCTATATTTAAACAATGACTAAGTCTAATGTTAACGTATTTACCATGATGTAATTCATGTGTTGGCCATGTAGCATTTTCTTTAACTTTATGGTAACGTAGCTCTCATCTAGATCCATCAATGCTACAGGCAGCTCTCACACGCGATCCATCAACGCAAAACGCAGCTCTCACCTAGATCCATAAACGCCACATGCAGCTCTCACATGTGATCTGTCAACTCCACATGCGGCTCTCACACGCGATTCGTAAATGCCACAGGCAGCTCTCACACGCGATCCGTCAACAGAAAAATGCAGCTCTCACCTAGATCTGTCAACGCCAAAGGCAGCTCTCACACATGATCCATTAATGCAAAAAGCAGCTCCCACCTAGATCTGTCAACGCCACAGGCAGCTCTCACACATGATCCATTAATGCAAAAAGCAGCTCCCACCTAGATCCGTCAATGACACAGGCAGCTCTCACACGCGATCCATCAATGCAAAATGCAGCTCTCACCTAGATCTGTAAACGTCACTTGCAGCTCTCACAAGCGATCTGTCAACTCCACATGCAGCTTTCACGCGCGATTCGGAAATGCCACAGGCAGTTCTCACACGCGATCTGTCAACACAAAACGTCCTGGTTACTTTCGTAACCTCTGTTCCCTGATGGAGGAAACGAGACATTGTGTCAATGTAGTGACACTAGAGGTCACCCTTGGGAGCCCCGAACACCTCTGATCTTTGAAAAAAGGAAGTGGGAATTGGAAAGTGGAATTTTCATGCTATCTGGGTTAAGTTCACCGGTCTACACTCATCCCATGGTGCCACATGAATGTGTTGCCATTCCTTAATCAATATGAAATTATTGACGATGGCAATGTCTATGAAGTGGAAAAAAGAGTCTTCCACCACTTTTGAGTTTTTTGTAGGACATAGTAAGATTTTATCATTTGGTCTGACCTATCAACACTGCCCACGTTTTTGTTATAATCACTGATGACAGTGGGCTGGAGGGCTGCTACCTTTGTCCAGTTGCCATAATTTTTTACAAACCTAGTAATTTCGGTTGAGCCATTCGCATTGTAGAAATTGGAGAGGCATGTAACTGCACACGTGTCCTTCCACTGAATTACAAGTATATTCCCCTCAATCCTACACCACCTCATATCCCCACGAGCTGTCTTGTGTTCCCATCTTTTGCTGTCTTTAAATTCTGCAGGAAACAGTTTAAGATTCACCTTGCATGTCCCACAGGCATTAGTTCCCATTTCTAACAACTTAACCATAAGAGATGGGGACATGTAAAAGTTGTCAAACCAAACATTGTGGCCCTGGTCTTTGAATGGCTGCAGTAACGATTCAACTATATTGGTGGCCAAGTCAGTGACATGCCCATCATGACTACCTGTGTAAACATTAAAGTCGAGAGTATACCCCGAGTCTGATGTTGCAATTACCCATAATTTAAAACCCCACCGAGTAGGCTTGCCCTTCATGTATTGTTTAAATCTTGACCGAGCTTAAGACTTGACCATACGTTCATCTATTGCGAGATTTTGGTTAGGCTGAAAGAGTTGCTGGCATTTTTGTTTGAGATTTTCCATAAGATAACGCAACTTCCTAAGGTGATCCTGATTATCCTCTGTGGAAGGGTCTACAACATGTAGAGCTGCTTAAAGAGCCTTGTATCGGTCACGCGACATAAAGTTGTGCTCAAAAGTTTGCATACCCTGGCAGAAATTGTGACATTTTGGCATTGATTTTGAAAATATGACTGATCATGCAAAAAAACTGTCTTTTATTTAAGGATTGTGATCATATGAAGCTATTTATTATCACATAGTTGTTTGGCTCCTTTTTAAATCATAATGATAACAGAAACCACCCAAATGGCCCTGATCAAAAGTTTACATACCCTTGAGTGTTTGGCCTTGTTACAGACACACAAGGTGACACACACAGGTTTAAATGGCAATTAAAGGTTAATTTCCCACACCTGTGGCTTTTTAAATTGCAATTAGTGTCTGTGTATAAATAGTCAATGAGTTTGTAGCTCTCGTGTGGATGCACTGAGCAGGCTAGATTCTGAGGCATGGGGAGCAGAAAAGAACTGTCAAAAGACCTGCGTAACAAGGTAATGGAACTTTATAAAGATGGAAAAGGATATAAAAAGATATCCAAAGCCTTGAAAATGCCAGTCAGTACTGTTCAATTACTTATTAAGAAGTGGAAAATTCGGGGATCTCTTGATACCGAGCCAAGGTCAAGTAGACCAAGAAAGATTTCAGCCACAACTGCCAGAAGAATTGTTCGAGATACAAAGAAAAACCCACAGGTAACCTCAGGAGAAATACAGGCTGCTCTAGAAAAAGATGGTGTGGTTGTTTCAAGGAGCACAATACGACGATACTTGAACAAAAATTAGCTGCATGGTCGAGTTGCCAGAAAGAAGCCTTTACTGTGCCAATGCCACAAAAAAGCCCGGTTACAATATGCCCGACAACACCTTGACATGCCTCACAGCTTCTGGCACACTGTAATTTGGAGTGACGAGACCAAAATAGAGCTTTATGGTCACAACCGTAAGCGCTATGTTTGGAGAGGGGTCAACAAGGACTATAGTGAAAAGAATACCATCCCCACTGTGAAGCATGGTGGTGGCTCACTGATATTTTGGGGGTGTGTGAGCTCTAAAGGCACAGGGAATCTTGTGAAAATTGATGGCAAGATGAATGCAGCATGTTATCAGAAAATACTGGCAGACAATTTGCATTCTTCTGCACGAAAGCTGCACATGGGACGCTCTTGGACTATCCAGCATGACAATGACCCTAAGCACAAAGCCAAGTTGACCCTCCAGTGGTTACAGCAGAAAAAGGTGAAGGTTCTGGAGTGGCCATCACAGTCTCCTGACCTTAATATCATCGAGCCACTCTGGGGAGATCTCAAACGTGCGGTTCATGCAAGACGACCAAAGACTTTGCATGACCTGGAGGCATTTTGCCAAGACAAATGGGCAGCTATACCACTTGCAAGAATTTGGGGCCTCATAGACAACTATTACAAAAGACAGCACACTGTCATTGATGCTAAAAGGGGGCAATACACAGTATTAAGAACTAAGGATATTCAGACTTGAACAGGGGTCAACAGTTGAATATGAATCCCATATGAAATAAAAGAAATGTGTTCCCTATCTGTCACTCACTCGACGTTGGTGTCGATGTAGTGACACTAGAGGTCACTCTTGGGAGCCCGAGACACCTCTGGTCTTTGATAAAAGGCCAATGAAAATTGGAGAGTGGTATTGGCATGCCACTCCCCCGGACATATGGGTATAAAAGGAGCTGGTATGCAACCACTCATTCAGATTTTCTCTTCGGAGCCGAACAGTCATGCTCATTGAGCTGAATATCACTGTTCATTCACCTCTACTGGATCTGACGGCGCATTTCAGCGACTTCTCCCCCCTCTACACTGGTAAACTGCAGAGAACGCCCCTGGGCGCTTCGGCAGAAAAACTAGAGAGTATATTTTCTGAAAGAGCATTTTTCCCCTCTAAAAGAGTATATATTTCTCTAAAAGAGCGCACACACGGAACGTCTTTTTAAAGACGCGTCTTTTTAAAGATGGTTTTCCGATTGTGTGTTATTCCTGGTTGTGCTCGTTATCTCTCACCTTCTAACGGTCACGATCACTGTCTTTCGTGTCTGGGCACTGCTCACACGGAGACAGCGTTCGTGGATGGTCATGTTCTAATTGCGAGAATATGTCCATGGCAACGTTGCGGTCGCGGCTCGCCTTCGTAAGAAAGAGAGCCACCCCAGAGGCTCCCGCCTCGGTCCTTTTACCCATGGGTATGAGGCCAGCGCGGCTAGCACTGGGGGCGATTTGGGGACCCCAATGGGACCGCCTCCGCCAGGTATCCCCCCGCGGACCTCCCATTCCCCAGCACGCTCGTCTCCCTCGATCGGGCTTCTGTGTGCCCAAAGCCCCCATCCAAGGCCTGTAGGTTTACGTCGTCTCTGATGGGCAAGGCCTACGGTGCCGCTGGACAAGCCGCCACCACCCTGCACGCCATGGCTCTCCTGCAAGTCCGCCAAGGCGCTAAAGGAACTGTACGAGGGTATTTCCGCCCCGGGATTGATGCAGGAACTGCGCTCGGCGACCGACCTCGCTCTCCGAGCGACGGAGGTCACGGCGCGGACTCTCGGGCGGACGATGGCCACACTAGTGGTCCAGGAGCGCCACCTTTGGCTCAACCTGGTCGAGATGGTTGAGGCCGACAAGACACGATTCCTTGCTGCCCCCATTTCCCAGGCGGGCCTATTCGGCGACACTGTCGAGGACTTTGCCCAGCAATTTTTGATTGTAGAGCAGTAGATGGATGCTAGCCGGCATATCCTGCCCCGGCGCGGCTCAAGATCCTGCACCCCGTCTACTCATCACCAAGGGCGTCCCCCTGTGGTGACTGCACCGGCTCCGCCGCAGCCTGCCCCTTCGGCCCGGCCCCGGCGTGTTGCCCACCGCAGGAAGCAGACGCCACCCGTCTTGCGGTCGCCCAGAACCTGTGAAAGGCTTCAAAGCGCCCTTGAGACGGGCGACCCAGGGACAACGAAACCCGCTGCTCTGGAGCTGGTAAGCAGATCTCCATCTTTTTATTACCTTTTGCATTTAATTGCATTGCATGCCCAAGTGGCTGCAGTACTCAAGAGCTCAGCAAGAGCGGTTTCCTTGTTCCCTGGGTCACATATCCGGTGTGTACGGCCATCATCATGACCACCGTCCACCACTCTATTTGGCAGGATTTGCCCTCCAGCGGCGGTCTCCCCTGAGCGCCCAGCTGTGGCACAAATCCGCCCCCGATGTGACAGTCTCCACGGGTCACGAGGACAGGCCTCTTTCTCCCCCGTCCCAGGCTGTTCCGGGGGTGGTCACAAGGAGCCAGGTAAGTGCTTCGATGTCCTTAGACTCAGCACGGCCACGACATGGTGTGGCACCTCGAGCTCAACCCCGCCGCGAGGCCCCACCTTCCGGTACGTCCGATAACGTTGTCCCTTTGTCCCCCTTGCGCGGAACTTGGACGCATAGCTTGCGCTTTCCAATCTGTCACGAGGGCTGGTCCGGACCGTCCGACTTGGCTGCGTGATTCACTTCGCCGGGCATCCGCCCAGGTTCAGCAGTGTCCACTTCACCTTGGTGAAAGATGAAAATGCTGCTACCTTCCGCGGAGATCGCTACCCTCCTACGGAAGGGCGCGATAGAACCTGTCCCTCCAGCCGAGATGAAGAAGGGGTTTTTCAGCCCCTACTTCATCGTACCGAAAAAAGGCGGTGGGTTGAGGCCAATCTTGGACCTGTGAGTTCTGAACTAGGCTTTACACAGACTCCCGTTCAAAATGCTGATGCAAAAACGCATTCTGGCGAGCGTCCGGCATCAAGATTGGTTCACGGCGGTAGACCTGAAGGATGCGTACTTCCACACCTCGATCCTTCCTCGACACAGACCCTTCCTGCGGTTCACGTTCGAGGGTCAGGCGTATCAGTACAAAGTCCTCCCTTTCGGCCTGTCCCTGTCCCCTTGCATCTTTTACGGAGGTCGCAGAGGCTGCCCTTGCCCCGTTAAGGGAGGTGGGCATTCACGTTCTCAACTATCTTGATGACTGGCTAATCCTAGCTCACTCTCGAGACGTGTTGTGCGCACACAGGGACCTGGTGCTCTCACACCTCAGCCGACTAGGGCTTCGGGTCAACTGGGAAAAGAGCAAGCTCCTCCCGGTTCAGAGCATCTCTTTTCTCGGTTTGGAGTTGGACTCAGTCTCCTTGACGGCGCGCCTTACGAACGAGTGTGCCCAGTCGGTGCTGGCCTGTTTGAAGGCATTCCAACAGGGAACAGCAGTTCCACTGAAACTTTTTCAGAGGCTCCTGGGGCATATGGCATCCTCGATGGTGGCCACCCCGCTCGGGTTGATGCATATGAGGCCGCTTCAGCACTGGCTCCAGACTCGAGTCCAGAGATGGCCATGGAGTCATGGGACACACTGCGTGGCCATTACATTGGTCTGTCACCGTCTTTTCAGCCCTTGGACTGACCTCTCATTCCTACGGGCAGGTGTTCCTCTAGAACTGGTCCCCAGGTGCGTCGTGGTCACGACAGACGCCTACAAAATGGGCTGGGGCGCTGTTTGCAATGGGCAGGCAGCTGCCAGCCTCTGGACGGGTCCGTGACTGCATTGGCACATCAACTGCCTTGAGTTGTTGGCAATTCTGCTCGCCCTGCGGAGGTTTCGGCCGTTGATCCAAGGCAAGCACGTGTTAGTTCAGACAGACAACACGACAACGGTAGCATATGTCAACCACCAAGGTGGTTTGCGCTCTCATTGTACGTCACAACTCACCCGCCGTCTCCTCCTCGGGAGTCAGCAGCACTTCAAGTCACTGCAAACCACTCACATCCCGGGCAACCTCAATACTACAGCGGATGCGCTGTCACAACAGGTTACCCTCACGGGAGAGTGGAGACTCCACCTTCAGGTGGTCTAGCTGGTTTGGAGTCGATTCGACAGGCACAGGTGCACCTGTTCACCTCCCAAGAATCCTCCCACTGCCCGCTCTGGTACGCCCTGACCGAGGCCCCGCTCGGCATAGACACGCTGGCACACAGCTGGCCCCCTGGCATTCGCAAATATGCGTTTCCCCCATTGAGCCTGCTTGCACAGACCCTGTGCAAGGTCAGGGAGGACGAGGAGCAGGTCGTCCTGGTAGCACCCTACAGGCCCACCCAGACGTGGTGCTCGGACCTCACGCTCCTCGTGACAGCTCCCCCCTGGCAAATTCCCCTGAGGAAGGACCTTCTTTCTCAGGGAAGGGGCACCATCTGGCACCCGTGCCCAGACCTCTGGAATCTCCATGTCTGGCCCCTGGACGGGATGTGGAAGACCTAAGCTGTCTCCCACCTGCGGTGGTAGACACGATCACTCAGGCTAGGGCCCCCTCTATGAGGCGCCTGTATGCCTTTAAGTGGCGTCTGTTCTCTAAGTGGTTTTCTTCCCGTCTGGAAGACCCCCAGAGATGCATAGTCGGATCATTGCTTTCCTTCCTGCAAGAGAGGTTGGAAGGGAGGCTGTCCCCTTCCACCTTGAAGGTGTACGTTGCTGCCATAGCAGCACACCAGGACGCAGTCGACGGTAAGTCCTTAGGGAAGCACGACCTGATCATCGGGTACCTAAGAGGCACCAGGAGGCTGAATCCCTCCAGACCGCGCCTCGTTCCCTCATCGGACCTCTGTAGTTCTTCAGGGTCTACAGAGAGTCCCCTTTGAGCCTTTGCAGTCAGCTGAGCTTAAGGCACTCTCTTTGAAGACTGCCCTCCTGACTGCATTAACTTCCATCAAGAGGGTAGGAGACCTGCAAGCGTTCTCTGTCAGCGAAACATGCCTGGAGTTCGGTCCGGGTTACTCTCACGTGATCCTGAGACCCTGACCGGGCTATGTGCCCAAGGTTCCCACCACCCCTTTAGGAACTATGTGGTGAACCTGCAAGCGCTGCCCCAGGAGGAGGCAGACCCAGCCCTGTCGTCGCTGTGTCCGGTGCATGCTTTACGCATCTATTTGGATCGCACGCAGAGCTTTAGAATCTCCGAGCAGCTCTTTGTCTGCTTTGGTGCACAGCGGAAAGGAAGCGCTGTCTCCGAGCAGAGGATCGCTCACTGGCTCATTGACGCAATAACTATGGCATATCTCGCCCAAAACATGCCGCCCCCAGTAGGGCTACAAGCCCATTCTACCCATGGTGTAGCGGCTTCTTGGGCCCTGGCCAGAGGTGCCTCTCTAACAGACATTTACAGAGCAGCGGGCTGGGCAACACCCAACACCTTTGCAAGGTTCTACAACCTCCGGGTGGAACCGGTCTCGTCCCAGGTAGTGGCACGCAATACAAGTGGATAAGCCCGGGATAGCCGGCCGGGTGTATCGCTTGCACATAGCGCCTTCCACCTCCTTTTGAGCTGAAGATGTGCGGCATTAATTCTCAGTAGTGTTCACAAAATTTGTTCCCTGGATGACTTCCTCCGAGCCCTGTGGCAGTCGAGTTTTCGGAGAGACTCACTGCCGGCCCAGTACACATACTAACTAAGAGCCCTGTTCTGGGGTAGGTGCTCCGCATGTGGTGGTTCCCTGTAAGGATAAACCCCATGCGATCTATATCCTCCGCTAGTTCATTTCCCTGCTGGCAAACTGCGTCTTCCTTGGGTAGAGCCCCTCTGCCTCAGTCTCCATGTTTGTAGTAACTCATCCCCATTGGGCAGGATCTACCTTGAAGGATCTCCACATGGTTGGAAAGACCATGTGATGTATTTTTCCACTTAAATATCCCCCCCTCTCTTTGGGCGAGGTGTGGTCTCTGCAGTGTCTTCCCCTTGGGAGGGGCACACCCCGACTAGCCCTGGCGGCCCAGTCGGATAGTCCCCCTTCTTTTTTAGGGAGTGGAAAAAGAGAAGGGGAAAAGAGGCCACGACTGGGTTAAGCCTGTCTCTATCTTTGGGTAGTCGACTTGTCCCCAAAAAGGGCCGTTTGACACTCATGACTGTGTCGGGGGAGGTTACGTGTCAACCTGGTGTGCTGGCTATGAGGCACACAGCAAGTCTGCCCACCACACACCGCCAGTTCACGTAACACAATTCAGCCTTGTGGCGTTTTGTATAAGGACCCCTAGTGTCACTACATCGACACCAACGTCGAGTGAATGACAGATAGGGAACGTCATGGTTACTGGTGTAACCTCCGTTCCCTGATGGAGGGAACGAGACGTTGGTCCCTCCTACCACAACGCTGAACTACCCGCTGAAATGGCCGGACCTTATATCGGCTCCTCAGCGTAAAACCTGAATGAGTGGTTGCATACCAGCTCCTTTTATACCCGTATGTCCGGGGGAGTGGCATGCAAATTACACCCGCCAATTTTCATTGGCCTTTTATCAAAGACCAGAGGTGTCTCAGGCTCCCAAGAGTGACCCCTAGTGTCACTACATCAACACCAACATCTCGTTCCCTCCATCAGGGAACGGAGGTTACACAAGTAACCATGACGTTTTGCCTGCTTGCTCATATTTTCTTTAACAATGGTACATATTTTACCAATTCTCCAAGGGTATGCAAACTTTTGAGCACAACTGTAAATCCCCTCGGGCTCAAGCCCTGAAGTGATTTGGTTCCCCAATGACGATGGGAATCAGGGAGAATTGAAAACCCCATGTAAATGAGCAACCCAAGAAATTTGTAAAATTCATCGAGGGTCACCACTGTAGCATCTGGACCAATCAGACTCACAATTATTCATTATTTAATGAATAATCCAACAGATGTCTCAAGACTGTAACAAGCAAAGGTCCAAGTAGGCCCAAGCAGACTCCGAGATGTCTGCTCTCCCACTAATCATTATCAGCTTTTACTCCCCCTTTGCTGACACTAGTCCAGCAACTAGTGGACCGCAGAGACATTCAAGGTGGGGGAAGGTAGCCACATGCAAAAGCAAAGGAATGTGGCTGAGAAGTAACTCACTCTATTCCCCCATAGGAAAGACACATAAAGCCCATAAAACAGACTTTTTTTCATTAATTTATAGACAAACTGTTCTATAAATGAAAATGCATATCCTCAGGACATTGTGTGTATGATTATTACTGTCACATATAGTGTCTTTTGTACTGTATACCGTTTTGTGCATGCTTTATGACAGAACCATTAGATAATGTAAAATTATTTGTATCATGCTTCCTATCACATTAATCCTTGTGTGATGCCCTAAACATTGGTGTATAGCACCCCCTTATAGCATGCATTGTATGCTTGTTATATTAATCAGAGCATTAAGGGGCATGAACTGCTAGCTTACTCCAATCATGCAAATGAGTCAGCTTCCAAACAAAGGAACATTTTGCAGCTTTCTCATTGGTCAAGCCAAACTCGAGAGGAGTGACCTCCCTCAGGATTTAAAGGGCACTGTCGGAGTGACCTCCCTCTCTCTTCTCTCTTCCCTCTCTCCCTTCTTTTCCTGGTTGCTGTTCATGTGGGACCTGAAACACCCGGTCCGACCGCGAGGCTGGCAAGCCTCAAACATCAAGCCATGTGTAACTTCCTCGACCATAATGGAGTCAAACTAACACCGCAAGTTCATAATTTCTTCATTCAATGCAGAAGAAATTGATTGCAACTTCAAAACCATCGACTCAAGGAACCATCAAGTCTTTCTCCTGAGACTGCATCCGGGCGCTCTCTCAACAGCCAAGGCATTGCAAGTATCATACAATTAACTAACTAAACAGAGGCTTAGTATAAGCTGTGAACCCATTTGTTAACAGAGGTGCTTTGAAGTAAGAAACTGATGGTTCTTTAAGATGGTTAAATTACTCTTTTCATAGCTTCATTCCCCTGTTCTGTTCCAGTGTCATTCATTTTCACTTTTCCATTTCCCATGTATGCGTGATTTGTGTGTATGTGTTTGTTTAGATTAGTTATGTGTTCGTGATTTAGTTAAATAAATCTTTTGTGTACATTCTTGCGAGTTGATTCTGGTCTGCTTGTAAATCAACGTCAGTTTAACAATTTGATCACAGCTACATGCTAAGAAAGAGTTATTTTTATGTGGCCACGAAAAATATCCTTTCTGAGAGTTGATAGACGATCAATACTGAGTGTTCGCTGGACGAACAGATTAATTGATTGTAATGTTAATTCAGCTACATCAAGTTAATTCTATTAACTGATCCAAATATTTATAATTAATTATAATGAGTTATGATTAATTATTCATATTTCCCTTTTAAAGATAATTTGACAGTGGTATATTTTGATAAATAATCTCATCTCTGTTTTTAAAAGATTTCGCTTCAAAGCTGTATCTTAATATGTGTAATACTGTTTTCAATAAGCCATGAGAATAATATTACTCCAATAAGATAATTAATCATAATTCCCTTATTAAAGCTAATTCCTTACAATAGAAATTGTGAGCGGATACAACGAGACGTTGTATTACAATTTTAATGGTGAAGAATTATTCAGACAAATAATATAGTTATTTGTCATTTATCTAATTTATAATGGTTGTCGAACGCAGCTAATTCCATTATACATTTCCTTACATATTAATGTAGAATAAGGACAGTTTAATTTAATTGCTAGCTCACACATACTGTTTCCCTACATATAAAGGTGGAAGTACGTGGGCACTTTAACCCATCCCATGTACATTTATACTACCAAATTCGCTGCACCTCCATCCAAGCTCCTTGGTAGCTGGAATCTGACGGAGAGTTTAGGAAGAGCTCCCACCCCTGACGGTTTGTAAAGCTGTATATCTCAGCAACTACAGCCTGAGTAAAAAACAGCATGAAAAAATCAATTTTTCACAACATCATATTGGAAGTTGACTGCACAGCCTGACACACGTTACCTAAGTCAATACCGAATGGACGGCTAGGCTTAAATGGGAGAGGTTGCCGGGTGGTGCCTGTGAATCGATGTCAGAGTACGAGGGATAAGAAACAGAGTCAGGGAAGCATTTACGCTTTCTAGCTGACTTGGGACCTGTGCGAGAATGGCTAGCCATACCAAAAATAATAAGAGTAA